>NW_013665770.1:202049-217546 GCF_000517525.1 Limulus polyphemus
GCGATCCGCAGATTGCGAGTCGAGCACCCTAACCACCTGGCCATGCCGGGCCTAGAAATCAGTGAGGTATCTATAAATGGACCACACTGTATGACTGCTTAAATTTGTTCTTGAGATATCTATCTATAAATGGACCACATTGTATAACTGCTTAAATTTGTTCTTGAGGTATCTATAAACGGACCACATTGTATGAATGCATACAGTTATAATATAGTTATATATATAGCATATAGTTATAATAATATTAGGAAGTCAGAAACTATGTATAATAAACTTGCTTATTAACAGTTACGTGTTAATGAAGAAAGCTAAGATACCGCAACTTATATATAAATGTGTTCAAATGTCTTTCTAGTATTCACTAACAAAATAAAATGAAAAAGGAATCCAAAAATCTAAAAAGTCACAGAATTTCTTCACAAATTATTTTGAAAACTCATCATGTGAATGTTACAATAAGACAACACTCTCAGTAATTGCTAAGGACTGTCAACGACAGCTTGTAGAAATTATGCATGCAAATAATCCAATGAAGCGACCTTTTTCAGTCTTTGACAATAACAAAAAATTACTGTCATTAGCTTCATCTTTTGGCAAAAATACATACGAATGGTTTGATGAAAAAAAAATGTGTTAATCATAATTACAATTAAATAATTTAATTTCAATGTTATTAACTTGATCAAAATTAAAATAATCAAAGATAACGTTTTCTAATTAAAAACTGTTCTGAGACTGACAACTGTCTTATACATGTTTCGACGTCCAATCACGTCATTCCCAGGAGTGAACTTTAACCTTTTAATATCATTAACCTGATCTGTTGGTAGCAATACATATGAAAGTCTTTGTTAAAATTAATTAAGTCCAGTACTATTTTGGTAAAGAAACTCTGAATGGTTCAGTCACTGGTAGCAATAGGTTCGATTCGTTATTAAAAGCCACATCAACTGACAACAAAACATATAACTGGTCAGGTCAACAGTTTTTTCAATCATTGTCGATAAGGAAAAGGTTCATCATTATTAATTATATCTTGTAGCAACAAGCCATCTGAATGGTCAGTTAAACAGCTTTTTCAGTATTTGCTGATAAAAAGTAGGTTTATCGTTATTAACTACAACTCAACAATATATCTAAATGATCTAGTGAAAAAAAAAAAGTTCCATCTATTGGCGTTAATAAACAATTTCATTATTGTTAACAGCAAAGATTAGTAGAATGTCTCACAAGCATGATGATCTTAAAGAAAATTCATTTACGTTCTTACATAAAGTAAATTGTACTTTGAGATCACTGTTTCGTATGTTAAACATACATTTCAATGACTTGAAAAAATCTGGTGCAGGTGCATTCTTGAAACTTCTTATCAGGGCAACATTCTATTGAAGGTTAAAAAGAAGAATAAAAAATGACTGATAAAATGTCTAAAGCATACAACCTCGTCGTTTACACCCTGCGTACATCTTTATTGGAACCTTGAAAACAATAAAAAATAAAAACCCGATTGCTGTAACACTGAATTTCATTAAAATAGAAGGTCAAGAAGAAAGACACTACGCGGTTAGGTTTTGATTTCAATATTTTTGTATGCTAAGAAAAAAAAACTAAAATAAAATATGAAGCAAAACAAAAACGCGGGTGATGATAAGAAACCCGCCTAAACTAATTCGATTTTGTTTTTAGGAAATATTCATAAACAGGGATTACCTGGAAAATATTCCAGAACACGTACGTGGGCATTCCTTCGTTTAGTGAAAATCATTTGAAAATCTAGTCATGTTTTGAGGCGCTGTTCGGAGTGATAATGAAAGACCACCAAAGTTTAACGCTAAATTTATTATTCAGCTTTAATTAACGTGAACCTTTCTGGCACGTCTTAGACTATTACTCATTTCTGTTATTGTTATTAAGATATTATCATCGTTTTTGTTGATTTTGTTACTATACTATAGTCATTGGTACTTATTAGTAGTACTTTGTTCGAAACGGTTTCAAATCATGTAATTAAACTTACCTTATTCTTCCACTTATGTAGTAAGTTTGTAAAGTATACAAAGGTATAGTTGAATTCATCCTATTTTATGACATTGTTCTAAACTAACTCCAACAAGTTTCTTATCTATTTCTCCCCGAGTCTCTTTCAGTTTTGGGACAATCGACGTCAGGTAGGGTATGATTATCATAAAGTACAACATTAATCAAACTTCTGTGTAGGTGAAACAGTTGGAGTTTTAAAGCATTAGATTCAACAATTTTAATAGCCTTGTAGCGGCTTAACATCTTCTTGTTAATATAATTAAATGCTTAGAAGCTAAGTGTTGAAAACAATTGCAACTTTCTGTGTGGTGTATCTTTTCTTTTATAATTTGACTTAACACGCTGTACGTTTCCAATGTTTCCAGCCATACTTTCAGATTGTCAGTGATAGCACAACAGTTTGTGAGAGACTTGATAATTTAATGTAATATCTAAGGCTTTAAGAAGCTGTGTATATTCAACTGTTCTTACAGCTTTCAATATGATCTGAGAGTTTGTAAAAAGAACCTAAAGTTTTTATAAGCCATTTATCCAGCCATTTTGTAACTTTTCGAGGATTGTAAGAGTTTGATAACAGGATATCTAAAACAATGTCAACTATTTCAACTACTTATGAATTTGATATTCAGTATTTTTAGTCTCATCTGCACCTTATGCGACATATGAGCTAAACTGTGAACATGGAGACTCCAAGGTTCAGACATAGAAATCCATAATTTATAAATATTGATCAGAAGAGACCAGTCCACAGTATCTGTCATATAAACGACTACACTTAACCACCTAGAAAGACTGACTGCTATGATTATAACACTTTTGCAGACAAAAATACGAAGCATATTCAGTGGAATTTCACTATTTGAATTTGGGACCTTTGATATGCAACCACCAGGCTACACCCTGATCATAATTTTCTTAATTCCATGTATGATCTAACATGTGAAATTAGAAAAATTTTGACTTCAACATTCCTGTAACTTTGAGATTTCTCAGACAGCTTTTGTGACATAAGATGTAAGGCTTTAAAAGTCACGTCTTCAATTATTCTTGCAACTTAATCATCTAAAATATTTTAAGTGGACATAAGTTCTATAGTCTGTGTATTCAATTGTTTTTGTGTTGTTTTTTCATTATAGTACCTCTAATTACTTTTCATAATAGAATTTATTAGAAAAAAACTAATGAAGACGTCTATCTGTTTGTCTACTTTACAATGATTTTTGAATTGGAAACTTTGTAACTATATTCATGACCTCTGAAACATCTATATATATGTTTGTGTGTGTGTTAGGTCGTCAAGAAATTAATGTCGCGTTTTGAAACACTTTCATTAACCACCCCCTAAAAACGTACAGTAAATCACGTATAATAGTTAAGCGAACCGCCTAGACGTCACGTTACTGTAGCCTATATAATATATAAAGTTTAGTATACTTTAAACTCTTATAGTGACGGTTCACGACGAGACACACATTCGGCATGTAATGCTGTTTGATTACAAGAAGGGAAACAACGCCTCTGTAGCCACAAAGAATATCAAAAAAGTTTATGGAAATGTTTTGAACGTTCGTAAGTGTCAACGATGGTTCAGCAAATTTCGTTCAGATGACTTTAGTCGTAAAAACTGTGATGGTAGGGGCCGACATGTTGGAATTGATATTGATGCTCTGAAGACGCTTGTTGAGTCTAACCTGAGGCAACACATTCGTCAAATGCTCCTGAAATTGCCTGTCTCTCACGAAACAATACGTAAACATCTGAGGAATATGGGAAAACTCCATAAAGAAGGTGTTTGGGTGCCTCACGAACTCTCCAATGATCATCGTTTCCAACGTGTGAAAGTTGCTTTGTTTCTTCTGGCGCGTAATGCGCGTGAACCATTTTTGAACAGAATTGTCACCGGGGATGAAAAATGGATTATCTATGCGAATACTAAACGACAAAAACAATGGATCAGTCCTAGACAAAAACCACTTCCGACCCCACAACTTGGCCTCCATCCGCAGAAAGGGATGCTTTGCATTTGGTGGGACATCAAAGGAGTAATTCATTTCAAACTCCTCAATCCACAGCGAACTGTCAATGCAGAGATTTATAGTCAGCCACTGGAACGTTTAACTCAAGCCCTTCATCAGAAACACCCTTCACTCGCCAATCGAAAAGGTGTTCTTCATCTCCACGACAATGCACGTCCATGTGTGGCAGGTTTGATGCAACACAAGATTATGGAGTTGGGTTGGAAGTTCTCCCACACCCACCATATTCTCTAGATATGGCACCATCAGATTACCATCTTTTTTGTTCTCTGCAACACCATGTTAATGGGAAGACGTATGCAAGTGTGGAAGGTGTTAAAGAGGACATCGACATGTTTTTTACTTCAAAGCCAAGTGACTTCTTTAATCAGGGCTTTAACAACTTGATTGTAAGATGGAAAAGCATCATCGGTAAGAATGGAGACTATTTCATTTACTAAATGTTTTGTTTTGATATATAAGTTGTTCGGGTTTTTCATCTAAAAAAATGCAACATTAATTTATTGACAACCTAATATATTATTTTAAATAATTATGGTGGAATTGTCTCTGGTTTATTGTATGAAAATGACCTACACCAGAGTACGTTCATGTGTTTATAGTTTACATTGTGATTGGGTGCTCTTCATCCAGTGTCATAGCAAATGCCTATAAAAGTAGAGGCAGTCATACTATTCCCAGCAGTAGTGTAATAAATACACTCAAGTCTCCAAGGACAGAAACGCCACGCAATAAACGTATAGAAATCAAACTTTGGCTGATGAAGGCTACTTCCTGTGGCAGACTGAGGCAAAATTTCATGTTTTGATAGGAGCACAAACTCTTTTTTTTTTTTTTTTGTAATTTCGCGCAAAGCTACACAAGGGCTATCTGCGCTAGCCGTTCTTAATTTAGCAGTGTAAGACTAGAGGGAAGGCAGCTAGTCATCACCACCCACCGCCAACTCTTGGGCTACTATTTTACCAACGAATAGTGGGATTGACCGTCACATTATAACGCCCCCACGGCTGAAAGGGCGAGCATGTTCGATGTGACGAGGATTCGAACCCGCGACCCTCAGATTGCGAGTCGAGCACCTTAACCACCTGGCCATGTCGGGCCCTTTTAAAGTGATGGTAAGTAACACAAGAAATACTTTTTTGCGTAATAAATGACAGTCCAGATCGATTTAGCCAATGACCTGGATCTTTTTAAAGTAAATACAAAATACAAGTGCATTGTTACAACTTTTTCTCTTTTATTTTTGTATTTTTTGTCATAATATATTGTAATAATTCTAAATTGAACAGTTATTTGCAATTATTCACCATTTGTGACCGATTTATGTGTATCATCTGTGAACCTGCGTAATTACATTGAATACAGTATATATATAGACGTAATTCGATCATGTTTTAACCACTTTAAGTTCAACTTAAGTAGGTTATAAGTGAAGCAAACTTTATTGTGCCCAGTTTGTTTGCTTGTTTTTAGAACTTTCGGGCAAAGCTGCACAAGGATTATGTATACATAGCTGCTCCTAATTTTGAAATGTCAGACTAGAGGGAAGGTAGCCAGGCAACAGCACCCACCGCCAATTCTCTTGTTACTCGTCTGATCGAACAATGGATTTTGACCGTCACCCTTGTAATGCACCTACGATCCCAAAGTGCAATGACAGTTTTTAAGGCAACGGGACGCGAGCCATGAACTCTGGGACTCACAATAGCTTACTTCCATTCCACGCCAGGCCCTACTGTATTCAAAGTGGACCGAGAAGACAAACTGTTGTTGGTGCTTTTTTGAATAGTTTCATTAGAATATAAATAACTTACAGGGTCAATATAAAGAGAAGTAAACCTCTTGAGCTAGTTCCTGATAAAAGGACTTTCTTATGAAGAAAGTTTTTTTTTCAAACATAAAGGCAATATATATCAACATTGCTAAAGAGTTACGTTTAGTAAAATACGTATTTATGAGTTTAAAAATTAGTTGGAGAAACATTAAACAAGTGAATGGACGAATTTCTAAACTGTTTCTATATGTATATGCGTTACTATTCCCAGATCACAAGTAGTGCTAGTGAATATAACTTAGAATATGTTGTAGAATGAAAAAAAGAAAGGCATAATAACGCCACGTGTTTCTCATCTTATATATACTTAACGTAATAATTCTACATTATAATCTGTTTATGTCGACTAACACATATTTAACAGACAGAAAGCTATATACTTTATATGAGTGGACTCAAAAGTGTTTTAATGACCACACAAAATTACTGGAATAAAAAAAGCTACTAAAAGTTTAATATCAAAACAGCCTTAAATGGTTATTAGTTCAACAATTTTAGTAAAATATGAAAACGCATTACCTCAAACGCTATAAGATTTTCTTACATCTGACATTCCTGTACACATCTATAAACAAGTCGTGGTGGCAAGAGATCCATTAACCTAAAAGCGATTTTTTGTATTTTTTAAAATTTTACATGTGGTTTTAATATTTAAATATTTCTGAAGCCCCAAACTGTCTATTTGGGTAAATATTTATTTTAATTAGTAGATCAAACAAAACGGTAGTTAAAATAAAGAAAGGAAAAGAAGAAACAAAACTACTGTAGTATTTTCTGTTTAAAATGTTTGTTAATTGTGCATAAACTATGCATGCTTATTATTTTTCCCCGGAATTAAAAACGGCAAATGTCTTGCTTTATTTTGAACATTATGACCCCTCTACAAAATTTCATTCACTAGTGTTGCCTATGTTTAATTCTAGAATCACGTAAACTTTTCCAAACCATTTCAGTACCCTAATCTTTGTTCATCAAGTAAATAAATAAAATGGTGTAAGTATTCTTTGGTATGAATGTGAAGAGGAAGGTTTAGTGTGCACACATTTGGATACTTTAATTGTTAAAAATGTAAAAACTTCTTTAAAATGGCTTTCAAAATAATCTGTATTTCACTATCATTCGACCCCAAAGAAGCATCTCCAAACAGTTATGAACACTAAGTTCAGGACCGAGCGCTTCCAATGTGAAGACATAGCTACAACGGCCAGTGGGCCCTTACTATACTCTGGACATAGCTACAACGGCCAGTGGGCCCTTACTATACTCTCCGCCTTGCACTATCGGATTCAACCAATGAATTCAATCTGCGTCTACTTAGCTTTTAAGAATCATCACCGAGTTAAACTGAACAAAATGTGATGTGATGATTTTGGAGCTAAGTTGAATGCATGCATATTTTTTACAGCTCAACATTCGAATAATGCAATGTGAATAATGCCAAGTTGCTTTATTTTCCTGTGTTTAAGAAATATCACCTATTGTTCGCGTTAAACCAGAATTTTGGTCTTTTTTTCACTTTTTCAGCGTTTTCAGTAGGATACATGAATCCTTTTAAAAACTCAGACAAGGAGTGTAGGTAACTGTGGCGTTATCTATATTTCAGTAGTTCTGAAATTCTTGATTGTATTGTCAGTTTCTATCTGCTCTTAAGAGTTTAAAATGTGTTAATAACATATTATATACTAACGTTTACAGCTATAAATTATAAAAATAACCACATCTATATAGAACACTAACGAGGTTTCATTCTTGTTTCGAATGGTTCACTAGTGTTGCTTAAGGGTTCCATGTAAAGCACTTTTGTAGTTATTCGATACACACGGTTCAGCATAAGTGGTTATATATTAAAGATTTTTTCCATAAAAATTAATTTCAGAGAAAAAGCTGAATTACCTCATGGGTAATGTAATGAACTGATGCAAAGATTGTAATTATAATCTTAAACAACATTTCGTTTTTATAATATATATAGTTTTAAACAAATAATCATAAAATTATTCAAAAATTTACTTTTCAATAGTGACCTTCTCAAAAGTCAAGTACTTGACATTCATTAATTATTCACCTTAACAACATCACATTCATGTCGTGCATGAGCCTCAGGGAAACTTAGAATTTGGTAGAAAGTTTACAGTTTCTTTCAATTATATCTACTTTTTGAATTAATGATTATCTCTAGTTTTTCTTTTTATTCTTACTAAGAATGTAAAGACAGATGAAGTAGCTTAACAATTTTTTTGACTGATGAAATTTCGAGCATTGCATGTTGATTTACAAGTATTTCGTACAGTTGGCGGTGAAGAATTGTCTTCCGTGCTATCTAACAGGCAACATCAGTCGTGTATTAATGGTTCGTTTACTTTCAATATTAAAAAAACAACAAAAAACATGTCTATGTTCTTAGAAATAAATGTAGGTAATTGGATTTTCTATCGGGTAATTTTTTTCTTTTAAGAAAACAATGCTTTTACATTTATATTTTCTAAGGGGAAGGATAAAGGGGAAATATAGCCGTTTATTTTTCCATGAAGATAATTCATTTTTAATGATGATAGCTGTTTTTATAAAATAGAACCGTGATAATATCTCAATATAAATGTATGGAAACTTTAAGCGGCAGAAGAACAATGTGGGCCAATGAAATAAAGTTATTACATGATATCTTTATATTATTATTGTTCGCTATTTTGATAAGATGAGAAAACAATGACAGCCATATATTTCTAACTTCTTATTTTAAAATATCACAACGTGACCTAATTATATATATATATAATAATAAAAGGAAAGGTCTGTGATTCTGTGTGTGTGATCGCCATAGCTCCAAGAGGAAAAAACCTAGAAACCTGAAATTTTGCACACATGTTAAGTGTATCCGGAGGGTGTGCACCTGGGTATTATTATTACTCATCCACATGCGTGCGCGTGTGAATCTTTTTGTGAGGCAAGCTAATGTTTGTTTGTTATGGATTTCGCGCAAAGCTACACGAGGGCTATCTCCGCTAGCCGTCACTAATTTAGCAGTGCAATAATTTTACATTGTTATATTTAAACTTTTTTTGGCGCATATATCTACATGTGTACAATAAATAAATTGTATGTTGTATTATAATTTCGTCAGAGCTATACAGTACTGAGTGAGCGCCTGTATGCTTTTGATATAATGCAACAGTCTATAAGTATTTTTGATTTTGATTTTGCATAAGTTTATGAATAAAATGCTTGGTATAAAAATAATTAAATTTATCCATTTCATTATGGAGCACAACTTGTATAAATGGTTATTAAACTCGTAATCATTAATTACCTGATAAAAAACAAATTAGCTAAATAAAAAAAAATATTAGTTGATACATTATAACAGAATCATTCACTTCAATTGCACTGCATTAACTGTGTAAATGAGAAACGTATATTGTTTCAGCTAAGTTACATAATGCATGGATCGTACCGGTTTAAATATTTGATGCAGGTATTTTACCAAACAAAATAATTAAATTTCAAATCCCAAAAGAACAATTACTTAAAGAATAGGTTCCCTTAGATAAACTTTTAAGCTTTAGATTCCACCAGATGAATCCAAGATCAACTGCTTAAATTGTGCATATATATGATGAACTATATATATATATGATGAACTAAATATGCTATAGATAATTATATCAATTTAGTCAGTAAGATAAATTTAACAAAGTAAACGGTGCTAAATCAAATACTTATTCTACTGCTTAGAACCATGCATATGAAGCACTAGAGCCATAAATACTATCAGTCTTACTATTTCATTCAAATACGTAAGCAGTTGATCAATTAGATAAATTAACGATCACATGAGACTAGCTATTTAATAAACGTGATCAACTTAATAATGTTCAGGAAGCGTCATATGAACTACAGGTCAACTATTTAAACTATATAGTTTATGCCAGGTAAACTAATCACGTTATCGTCTAGTTTAACAATAGATCATGCAGAATTAGCTGCTTAATATTTTATGACGCCAAATCAAATAGCTTGCACTACATTAAAGACATATCAGTCAATGTGAACTCTTCAAACTGTATATCGCACAATATCAACTGTTTGGATTACACATAACTTCAAAAATACAGATATAGCTGAATCAACTAGTACATCTATATATTCCATACATCATGTCAATAACTTGACACAGAGATAATAACAGATGGATTAATTAGACTATGAATATAAAAAAGACAATTACTCCAACAATGATTTCGATTTTCAATATTTTAAATTCTATGTCTCTCCGGATCAATTACATCACTATATAGAACATAGCATTAGATATATTAATTAAATTATAAGACGCCTCTAATCACCTACTTTAATTTTAGGTTACACTGGATCAAGTATTTAAAATTCCCTCATATGAATTAATTAAATTATAATTATAAAATATCAGCTACTTGAACAGTAGATTTTAGAGAGATTTGCAAACTATAATTTGTAACTAAATAACTGTTTAAGCTATAGAGCATATCTCATTTATTTATTATTCTTTTAATTATATTAGAACAACTTTTTAAACTATAAATTGTTTCAACTCAAGTAATGAAATTGTTATTCGCAAAAACCAAATGCTTAAACTATTATTCGGCTTAAATCAACCATTTAAATTCTATTATGCACCCAAAGGGTATTGATTTCAAATATCAGAACCTACTCTTTCATAAATTTTTGCTTTACAATAAAAATTTAAGTGTGGTCTTAAAAGTCCATTCGTGACCATTTTGAACCATGTTTTAAGAATGGAACGTCTTTTTAGTTATGGTTAATTTCGGGCTCTTTGTTAGATGTTGGCTCTTTTTGTTAGATGTTTATTCTATAGTTTTATATTGGGTCTTCAGTCAGTTTGGATTAGAGTTTTAGTTCCAGCCTCCAAGTATTTTTACGATATCAGAGAGGAAGAATCGGAGCAGCGAAGAATTCATTGTTCCAGTCGAAACCGTCATCGTTAAAATGGATCCTTGTAGTCATTAGTGGTACTTGTGAGTATCCATTAAAACTACGTGTGTTTTTTTTTTCTGTCAGTAAATATATTATTGTTTCTCACCAGAACTTATACTAGACCACATAACAATCACAATTCATTCTAATTTGCTCACGAGTCAGCTAAATTATGTGCTGCTTCTGCTATTATAAAGTCAATTCACCTGTGTTTATTAAATAACATTGAATACCACAAATATAGTACTTCTAAGAATTTAAGGAGTAGACATTTAATAGAGTCTGGTAAATTACGCCAGAATATGATCCCAAAATCGTTAAGTTGTTATTTAGGTAAACGCTTCTTGTGTTTATCAGAATGTGCGGCTGTGTTGGCGAATTTTCCACCAGATATCTACCGTTTTTAATTTATTTTATTTGGTTACATGCTGTTTTGATGGTCACTTCAGTTTTAGCTACGCTTGCCATATAATACTCTGTGTCAGTATTACCTGTTGATAATGAGTAGAAGTTTTTGATTGTTTGTTTGTTTTTGAAGTTAAGCACAAAGCTACACAATGGGCTATCTGTGCTCTGCCCACCACGGGTATCGAAACCCGGTTTCTAGCGTTGTAAATCCGCAGTTTTGATAGAAATACAGATCGTAAGAAACTCAGAAACAAATAGTATCTCACTTTAGTTTAGTCAGGTCTCTAGCGGGAAATGTGGAAACCCAATCACATAATTGTTTGGTACACTAGACACTTTGGACGAGATAATAGCAGTTTGACTATTTCATATAATGACTACTGTATACACATATACTAAATATGGACTCTGGAGAAATAGCAGTGATTATTAATGGTGCCATACTACTAGGAACAAACTTCGTAAATCCAGATTTAGGTAGAAGACATTGACTCCCACAGATAATTGTACAGAACTACCTATATAACTTGTTTGAACTTTTGTTGCTATCACTAGAATTGAAATCAACGCTAATGGGCACTCGTACTCTTCACTCATGTGTCAGAGTTTCTTGTCTATATCAATAGTACGTGTGTTCGTGTCTAGAGAGTTATTGGCGATCAACAAGGTTAGTGCAACGTCTTTGAACGTGACAACTTCAGGTATACAATCTTTTTGCTGCAATCGGTCCAGACTATGACTTGATGCAGGATAATCTCTGGTGAGATACTGCGAGGATCGTGATAAAGAAGAAACTACAGAGGTTATGGGCATAACAAAAATTAAATCCTGGTATGAATTCCATGGATCACCTCTGGAACCACTTTGGATGCGGTACGTGTTAGCGTATCACGCGACACCAGAAAGGTTGGTGTTGTACTGACTGAGAAATTCAGTTGAAATTAAGTCTGACCATTTTGAACTTGAGGGATTATGGTTCATGATTCATGGTTTGTAATTATCGAAATATTGCCACTGAGTTTAATTAATTAACTATATACACTAAACAAAAAGGGTCACCGAAAGCATACTCTGATTTCAGTTTTTGATTTATCTACACAATTCTGAGGACGTGGGCTGGTCCTATGGTATAACTCTGGATTTTAGACGAACTGAGTTTGAATCCGTGTAATACTACAAAATATTCACGTACATTCCGCTGTGGAGGTATTATAAGAGTGACAGTCAATCCCTTAAAGTGGGTAATAGGATGCTGCTGACGGGACTGCTTTTTTTCTGGTTAGTAGTTCAAAATTAGATACGAGAGCAGATAGTCTCAATAGCTTTAATATAAATCAAAGTCCTTTTAATGTCTTAAAGTAGAGTATGCATATATATATTCACACAAAGATACGTGTCTGTATACATATACGTAGATATCCCTAAAAACAAAACAGCAAATCAAAGTCTGTGTTTTTTTTTCGGCTCTTCTAACATTAATATTTGCTCTGCAAGGTCACCTAAAAAAATCATGGTTAAAATAATTATATAAATTTATGTCTACTTACCTGAAATTACTAGAATGCTCCCACGGCAGATTGCCAAAAACAGGAATATCGTGATGAACTCGGGGTTTATTGGTTGACCAGCCACGGGAACTCATGAAGATTACACGAAGAACAATAACATGAAGAGGATTAATCGAGGAGGTGGAGTAAACCCGTCTTCTGTTCTATCTTTGCTAATATGCAGTAGTCGTGACGAGGTGACTCATTTAGTCACCGAGTTTTATATTTTTAGTGTCGAATCACATCTATGCAGACGATTTGCATCTAAACCTGCTGTAAATTTTAGATCAGTCCGTGCTAGGGTTAATTTAAACATAAGTAGATTTTTATCTACAATAAACAGGATAGCTTTCACGTGTTAGTTTTTTCTCTTCCTATTTTATAATTGTTAGTTCGATGTGTTTCTAAATCAAGCGGTGCTAATTGCCATCCCCCAGTGGACCAGCGGTAGATTAGATCCTTAAAACGCCAAAATCCGGGATTTTATTTTTTGCATTTCACAGAACACAGATAGCCCATTGTGCAGCTTTGTGCTAAAACAATAATATAGTTTACACCAAAAATACTGAGCGTTGTTTTGACTGCTTCAGACCAAGTAGTTTGGGAACTTGCTTCTAGAACTGTTTATTCATCAAGCTCATTCTACCTCTTTCCCCATCAGTGATTCATCAGTGAATCTGAAAGCTTATAATGCTGTAATCCGGGGTTCGATTCCCTGTGAGAAACTGACCACAGATAGTCTATTGTGTAGCTTAGTGCTTAACAATAACAAAACAAACAAAAATTGTATTCTTATAATTAGCGTATAAGAAAAGAAGTATCAACAAAGAACGATAAAAACTAATCAGTAAGTGTGACTGTTGCCTGAGATACTAGCTGTTGCCTGAGATACACTTATTATTTCCTTATTTTGACACTGCCAAGCACCAATAATAAAATTTCATATCAATCTATGTCTTAATCTTAATAATTATTTATTTCTGTCTTAGGGCCACAATGTTCAACAAAATTATTATAAAGAATTGTGGGATAATTTAAAGATCTACAGAGTAAGAGCTACAAAAGCTTATATTCATAGATGTAGTCTCAAATTTTTATCGTAATGAATTATGGAAAGGTCGAATTGTTGCTGCTGTTTAACGATCATTTATCTTCTTTATAGAATAATTGACAGCTTCCTCTTGGCATTTAAAATATTGAACGTTCTACAAGTTTTGTACATCATTATAAAAATAAGAGAATAAAAATATCCAATCTACAAAGATTGGCTCATCGTTAATAAAGGTACCACTGAAATATAAATATAAAGAAAAACATCCCATAATTTTTTTTTTGAAAAAAAGAAGAACTTTGTGGAATAATTTGTTGGTCTAAACACAATAAAATATGATTAAAATATATTGCTTTAGATTACTACATTACTTTGAAAGAAAGATGAATATCAAAAGCTCCCAATTATAATTAATTTTAATGCTTGATTTATCCGAATGACACAATTCTATGCCATCCACGAATGTCATTTTCTAGTGATATCCAACGCTTCGGGTTACACAAAATTATTTTTCAAAATTTTAAATGCCGTTCTTCGATACTTATGGGAAACCTATATTTCTTAAAAGTGGTGCTTGTTTTGTTTAATGTTTTTGGAAGAAAATTTTAAATTTCCTTTAAAATATTTCTAAGGTTTAAGTTGTTACTATGTTCCCCTTTTTGTTAAGATTTTGTATTCGTCGAATAACAGTCTAGTTAGAAATACTTAAATATCGTTGTTTATATTATTCAGAAGGTTGTAAGTGAATACTTCTTCATTTCTACTGTTAGTTACAAAGGTATTTTAATCCTATATGACAAAAAAAATCATTGAAGGAACGAATTATGCAATTTATTTATAAGGTATGAACGTATATTTGACGCTTTATCGTTTGGTATCGTAGAAAATAACATACTTTATGCAATCATTAAACAAAGTAATCAGAATCTGCATTATCTTTTTTAGTTAATACATTATTCATCATTAATTGCATTTTGTACCGTAATCGTGTTTATATATTATTCAAAGACTTAAAAAAGCTACACCTGTTTATAACTTATAATAATCATCTTTATGATACATTTAATTTATTTTATCTCCTACTATATAAATTATTGACATACACATTAAATAAAGCACGTATCTCATTATATTAAGGTTTCTAATATACTTTCTAAAAAATACAAATTGAAGTCAATTTTTGTCATCAAACTAAACTTAGCGTAGATCTTAAAATTACTAGATGTTTACTAATCACTTAAGTGCAACACTTTCAAAACTTAAACATTGATTAAACTGTAAGATAGGGAAATCAAATGAAAGATAATTTCTAACTTCCATATTTTGAGATTTCTATACCAAAGACACGAATCCTTCCCAGAAAATGAAACTTATGTGTAGATTTTAAAACTTGAACTTAAATTAATTAAATTATTTTGAAATTCGTTTCACAAAGGTTTGGTACTTAGTCTGTGTACACTGAGTGGTCACAAGTAAATAGACACCTAATTTTTCGTCATTAAACTGATTTATGCTAACTAATTTGTGCTCACAGAGCACTATATAAATGAAAATGGAGGAAATATTGGAGGAAGGACTCTTGCCACTTTATTCCTCGGGTTTCGTGG
>NW_013665770.1:218488-264519 GCF_000517525.1 Limulus polyphemus
CATGTGAATATGACTGAAAATTTTCATTTTTTTCTGAAAAGGTGGTGTCTATTTACTTGTGACCACGCTGTGTAGTTGTTGCTTCAATTCCATTATGCATATATCCGAAAGTTACGATATCACAAGAAGTCAAAAAGAGTTTGTGTTCTTTCATCAAGAAAAGAAAACCCGAAAAGAAAGGTAACGTTTGCTTTGTTAGATAGAATAATTGGTTTAGCGCAGAAACAAATTTGTAGGGAATGAATTCACAAGTTCACATTTCTCTTGACACGCATTGAACAGAAAAGTATTACCGATGTAATCAGATGGTGATAGTTATGAAACAGATCTGTACTATAGATACTGTGTATATTTGAGCAGTAAATAAGAATACATTCATCTTATAACTGTATTGTATACGTAGTTCCCTGAAATTATTTTTTATTGGAGTTTTATTTAAATAAGTAAATTTAGTAAATTCATTCAGTTAATTTTTAAGAGATCCACTCGAGAGATTCATAATTGAAGCTTTTAATCCTTTTATAATAAATTATCCTTTAACATTTACTTTATTATTAATTTCTGGAACCAGATAGTTTTTAACTGCTTGTAGTTTTCATTACAGATGAAACTTTGTTAGTTATCAAACTTAGAAAAAAAAAGTAAAAAGTTATTTTCATACCAAAATGCTTAGAATTTTAGTTTACTAGCATAAAGGTGCGATAATAAGATATTCTATGCTACTTTGAATTTTTGAAATGGTCTAAATAACATTATTACATTACTATTGTAAGACGATCTGTATTACCAAACTACTTCTCACGAGGGCTTATGAAACAGGAATGGGTAATGTTTGAAGAACCAAGAATTTATCAAAACGTCTAAAATAATATAAAACAATAGTAATAAGTCATTGTGTGATATCTAGGTAGTTTGAATAGGTGAAAGTGTCTTCCTAGCGGTTGCTACAGAATTAACCTCTTATCTCTGTTGGTTTGACATGTGTGAAGTACTTGTTCAATTCTTGATAATGACATAGAAAAAGTGATAGTTTCACAACCCTTAGATTAGGTCCGAGGGTGGTTACTGTTTGGGAGAGGAGAGAGGTGTTGTAGCCAGGAAGTTTAAATAATAAGAAAGTGCCTAAGTCACAGTGTCTGGGTGTAAACGTGATTGTAGAGAGATCGTTTAGAAAAGCAAGTGAAACCATATTCGAGACTAGTGTTTTTGTTTAATTAAAAATAAAAGGTCAAAAAGAATAAAACATAAATAACATAAAGCCACCAAATTGATTAGACTCTCCAAAACAAAATAACAGTGTAAATAATTTACACAAAATCCCAAAGAATAAAGATCTCAGCTAAAACTAAATACCAATTACTTAAGAAAAAATCGTTTTTTTTTATATATATTTCGGAATAATTTAAACAAAACCTTGCCATTTATAAATGTTCCTTTGGATATGAGTGATAAGCTTTCGGGCTTATAACGCTATAGTTCTAGGTCTGATCCTCTTAGCGGACACAGCAACGATAGCTGAAACAAACTAATGAGGGTTATTAGTCGTAAATTAAGTAATGGCTCGATTTATTCATCTGTAACTAAATTTCATGAAAAGCAGGCTATGACGTAGTGTTAAGTTAAGGTTACTGATGTGAAAAACAATTAATAGATTTTAAATAAAGTTCTGATCGAATTTACTGCAAAACAAATGTTTTGGGACTGATTCTCAAACAAAGAACTAAAATATATTTCGGTTTTTATTATTTTAAAACAATAGACGATATGAGATAACATGTTTTTTATTGCATCTAAAGGTATGCTTATGATGAGAGTAGATACAAGACAAACAGGGATGAATAATCTACTCATTAAGTCAAGATACTATGGATTCCCTGGCATGTTCTAGAGAAAGGGGTTTTAAATGTAGGTTCTTCGATTATTTCTGTCGGAATAGTTTCCGTGACCCAACGACAGCATTATTGGAGACCACCAACAAAGGGTCGGACGAAGCAGATATTAGAGAAAATTTTCAACCGTGCTCGCCAACTTCAGAACCGGGAACAATCAACCATTCATGGCACATGTGCATGTGTGTGGTTGTATGGAGAATAAGAAATGATGATAAGGTCAAGTTTACAGTTGTGTTTATCATCTAAACACGCAACTCTTCTACCAAGATTTTAGAAAAAAAAGAAGTTGTATAATAACGTTATTATTTCCCTCAAAGCGACATCTTTATGCTGATATGGGTTAAATTTATTTTTATTTTCTTTAAGTAATAAGTTTTACGTAGTCAAGTCTTCATGAAAACGCCTGTGTATATTTTATCTGCAATCTTTTTACAGAACGAAAACCCGGTGATTTAACTTGTCTTCATTTAGTTTTTTTTATCATTTTTTGCATTTTTAATTGATGCGATGTTTCAGTTGAATAAGTTAGAGAAAAAAAACGGGATTTAGTATAGCGTTGAAAACAACAGAGAGGGTAACTGATTATGGACGTATAGAACAATCATGCATTGAAATGCAGAAAATATTCCGTACTCCATCTGTTGTCTGCTTGACCAGCAATGTCTCAAAAACATCACTGATTCTTGTGTGTTACTTCTTTTATGTGACTTGTAGTAAACAGTTATGGAAACGAAGACTGAATTTTGAAGTAGAATAATGTCATGTCTCAAAAACATCACTGATTCTTGTGTGTTACTGCTTTTATGTGATTTGTAGTAAACAGTTATGTAAACGAAGACTGAATTTTGAAGTAGAATAATGTCATGTCTCAAAAACATCACTGATTCTTGTGTGTTACTGCTTTTTATGTGATTGTAGTAAACAGTTATGTAAACGAAGACTGAATTTTGAAGTAGAATAATGTCATGTCTCAAAAACATCCCTGATTCTTGTGTGTTACTGCTTTTATGTGACTTGTAGTAAACAGTTATGTAAACGAAGACTGAATTTTGAAGTAAAATAATGTCACAGGAGAATGAAATGCTTCGAAAATAAGGGAATGTAATTTATCGATATCAGTAAATTTATATATATATATATATAAAGCCACAGTTGGCAGAGCACAGATAGTCAATTGTGCAGCTTTGTGCTTAGCAGCAAACAAACAAACAAAAATATAAAGTTACAGATAAGATTTTTATTTTGTAAAACCCCATTTAATTCTTTAATCCTTCTTGAGAAAGATATATAGTATTCTAGTAAAACTTACGCGCTTTAGTTAACGTATTCTTATGTTCATAACTAAACAGTAAAACAGTTGTGAATCTTTGACAACTTTGTCTGGCTTAATCAAGATAGCGTTTTTGGGTCGAAGGGTTCTCTTTCATAGCTAAAGTTTGAAAGTTGCGATGAGTTTGTTGGTCCAGATTGCCTTGAAGTATGATTTTAAGGCCAATTATTCTCCTAAACGCTGTTCTATGTGAGTTTTTCACATTCATAGAGAATACTGAAAGTTTGCTTCATGGCTTTACTTCATTAACAACTCTGACGAACCTTGAATACGTTAACATTTAAGTGATTAACTGTCATTTATAACAACTTATTGTTTGTCACTCGATGGGTAGGCAATAAGTTTACGAACTTACAATGCTGAAGTCAGGGGTTCGGTTCCCCGAAGTAGATAGAGCACAGTTAGCCGATTGTGTAGTTTCACACTAAAACAAAAACACGGTTACTTCTTTGTTGCACTGTAGCGAGACAAGCAATGTCTAACTGTCGCAAATAAAAATAGTTTAGCTCGGTTTGTCCAGGGGTAACACTAGACTAGAGTAGCTATTCAATTAAATTTTTGTGACTGATTTTTCAGTACTGGTGTTGAAAGCAAAACACTTGAAAATGTAATGATTTAATGTAAGAAATGTTAAAACTAGCTGAAATAAGATAACTATTTCTAAACAGTTATAATAAGGTACCTGCTATTAATCTTACATTATTGAAAATATAAACCATTTATTTCTCATTACTTTCATTCTTTGATAAAGGACGCGAAAAATTATAATATACATTCTAAAATGATAGGAAACCACAGAAAATTGACAGAAAATAATATTATTCAGTACGAAGTTGACAGAGGAATGACAATTATTCATCTACTTTGATAATGTTGCTCCAAAGTCAGAAGACATTAAAGCTTTAGATAAGGTTATAATTTAGTTTTTGAATTAATGCAATATGTAAAGTAATTTGAACGCCTTGGCGCTACAAGCAACAACTTATTTCTTTGGTTTACGTCAAATTCACTACTATTAGACAGTGCAACGCCGCAATGGATAGGCTTGTAGCTAGAGTATATTTATGTGAGAATGATTGCTGAGGAAAGATATTCCTATGTCTAAATTTTTTTTTTTTTTTGAAACGGAACGAGACTTAAATTCTCGAATCCTCAGTCCAGATGCACTTACAACTAAACAACACCGGGTCATTTCTATTCTGAATAAAGGGGAATTATTAATTTCGTTACTTAGAATCATCTTTTCTTTCTTTAATTGCGTGTAGAACTTTCACTGTTTTATTTTTTTTTCAAGAACCCAGCTCCACAGTGGTTAGTTGCCATTGTGGAGCTGAGTTTTGGTGGTTAGCGTACCCTTAGCGCCCCATCCAAACTAGTTCTCGCTCCGCACTTTGAATTTGTGGGTGTGCTGAAATAGTGACTATAAAATCCTACTATTCAGTCTCACAAGAGTAGCCCAATAGTATGCGGTAGGTAGTGTTAACTAGCTGCCTTCCTTGTCTATTTTATCAATTGAAAATTACGGACCGTTACTGTAGACAACCCTCGAGCAGTTTTGCGCGAAATCTAACAAAACAAACTTGTTGTAAGTTTAGCATAATTTGCTTTATTTTTTAAAAACACAGGTTCTGTTTCTTACGTCGATATTTTTTGTTTGTTATTAACAATGCTGTTATTTAGTATGAGTTTCCTATTGTTTTTCTTTCTCATTGTTGCTAAATTAACATTTTTACTATGTGTGATGTTTTTACTACTATTAAGCGTAAATCTTGGTATCACTGCACTAAAATTAACTCCATTAGTTGTGACATTTTTATCTCGATGGCTCAGCAGTAACATGAAAGCTTATAACACTAAGATATTGATTCCATGGTGGGCAGAGCACAGATAAATAACTCTTTATGTAGCTTTGCACTAAACAACTGATTCTGGAGACTTTTTTATATTTTTTATTTATTTACATTGTGATACAGTTTTCATGCCAATCTTTAATTCTACAGCCAACACACACACACTCTATATGATAAGGAACCGTTCTTTTACTTCAGGGAGATAAATGTTCAAATTATATGTATGTATGCTTTCTCATACCAAAGCCACATCGGACTATCTGCTGTGTCCACTGAGGGGAATCGAACCTCTGATTCTAGCGTTGTAATCCAAATACTTACCGTTGTTCCATTAAATAAAATTAAAAATTACAATGTTCAAAACATTAAATTTCGATAGCGCCTGTCTGGAAACCACTGTAAACAACATCACTTTTTGAGCCCAACGTTTTTAGCGCCAAAGTTAAAAGAACTAAAGAAGTTGTACTGATTGTTATAAACTAGTATCGAAACGTAATTATGAAAATCTCAGACTGATATTCAGTGACTGTCACCACCATTTTATGTAGTGGATTGCTGTAAAAAATAAGTTAACTCTTGTGTTTAATTTATTATCAAGATATGATGCCATACGTCATAGTGTAGTTGACCACTGCCCTGAACTGTCATTTGTTTCTGTATACTTTCTGGTCCCCGGCATTTTTGTTTTTGACCATTTTTCACTGACAATTTTGCATTTACATTTACTTCTACCAGCAATACCTTCACTGCTGTCATTTTCAAATATCTTCATCCACACTTTGTCAAATCCTTTCGTCCCCTTTGTTATTGCAGTAGTAACTTAACTTTGTTCTCTTTCGATAATATTGAATACCACATTTAAAAAAGCAGCAATTTAACTGTAACTGATAAATTTGCTAAATATTTGGATTTCCCCCATATAACCTAATATATGTATGTAAGTCTATCGCTTTCAATGTCGATATATAATCTCTTTTAGAAATTCCAGTCAACAACATTATATGAAACGAATTATATCTATATAAATTTACACATTAATCGTTCACACAAGACAGTATTTCTCCAAGATAGTCCAAATTGGTTATTTTCCTAATCTCTTTTCCAGAACACAAATAAACTCTGAAGGTTAATTTCTCTGTATTCATCGTCTTTTCTTCCTTATCAATCTAATAATGAAGTTCAATTTTTTTTTTTAGTTTTCTAACTTTGCTCGACTGGACTTAGCATTTGACTAGAATTAAGCAAAATGCCAACAAAAGAAAATGCTTTTTCAGAATGATCACATGATTCACAGTAACTCGTATTGAAAATTAATTCATATTTATCGTAAACGCGATCAAGCCTTCCAGTCTTTAGCTCGTACAGATGAGGAACTATTGCAGGAAAGGGAAACAAGTAGGAGAGAGAAGGATGTGGATGATAAACTTAAGAAGGTTATAATTATAGGTGATTCTTTGATAAGGCATGTGGATATGATAGTTTGTGGGGTAAATGGGGAGAAAAGAATTATATCATGCTATTCAGGGACACAGGTGGGGATATAACTGACATAGAAAGATATATAATAAAGGGGCTAGCAATGATGCACTTTTTTTGTTGTGCACAAAATATGGGTAATGATGTAGGAAAAAGTAGATTAGAGGAGCTAATTGATAAGTACAGGGGGGTTGATAAAGGCGTTTAAAGAAAAGGACCATAGCTTAATTGTGTCAGGGATACTGCCGAAAATTAATTGTGGGAACGAAATTATAATTTGGCCATTAGTGCTGAATGCTAGGCTTAGGTTAGTATCTAAGGGTGAGTAGATTGGCTGGTTGTACTTTTGGTATCAAATCAATGGGAGAAGGGAGCTTTTTGAAATGCATTATTTAAATCTAAATAGGTTAGAGATTGGCTTGTTTGCAAGGGCTATTAACTCAGCTGTAAGTGAAGTTTTAAACCAGGACTAGACAGTGGTGAGTGCCAGCATAAACTAAGTACAAAAAAATAAGATGAAGAGAAAAGTTTATCATAGGAACAGAGTACAGAGGTAGTTATAAGAGTAGGCTTAATTGTTACTATTGTAATGCAAGAAGTATGAGATATAAAATAGCTGACTTTAGAGCGTTTGTAGGAATGGAGAACTTTGATATAGTGGAATAGCTGCAACATGGTTAAATGATGACAGAAATTTCTTTGAAATACAGGGTTATACGGATGTTGAAGTTGAGGATATTAAAGAAAATAGCAAGAAGATCCATTTGGGTTTCTGTTAGGAGATATAAAGAAAAAAGGCTTTTCCTTGGAATTTGCTACAGACCACCAGATGATACTGATGAAATTAATGAGAAACTTTACAGCGAGATTAAGATTTCAGCTGTTAATGAGATGATAATCATGGGTTAATTAAATTCAGGAATATAGATTAGGTTCGATGTTTTTATGCATATGGGGATCGGGAATAATGATATTCTGGTTCCAAATTAAAAAAAAATTAACGGATGCGACAATAATTCTTTGTTGTGAATTGAGCAGCTGAATTATTTGGAGACACTGATCAAATGGGGAATTTTTTTTTAATATTTAAGATAAACATATTCATTATAGAAAGAAAATGGTGGCTGTAAGTTAAAAAACCAGATTGGCTCACAGAGGTTATAAGAGATAAAATTAAAGAAAAGCTTCATAACTTGAAAAAATTTGAATTGACTTGTATGACAGAAGACTTAGAAGATTATAGAAAGCTGGTCAAACAGAAAATTAGGACATCAGAAAGGATGTATGAAAAAAGGTTGGCTGAAAATGAAGAAATTAACAGTAAAGATTTGTTTAAATACATTAAGGGTAACAAAATGTCAGGATAGGAGTAGGACCTTTGAAGGATGATAAAGGAAGGCTTGTATCTGATGATTATGAGATGGCTGGGTTATTAGATTTAGCTTTTTCTTAAAATTTTATTAATGAAGATTTAAGCAGTATTCCTGATCCTAAACAGTTGATGGAAACAAGATCATACAATATGATCACATTAATTTAGAGCCTGTTAAGAAACAATTTGGACATCTTGAAGAGTGATAAGAATCCTGGGCCCGATAATACTTTCCCAAGGGTTTTGAAGGAGATTAAACATTGGATATATGTACCACTTGCTACTACTTTTTGTAGAGGTGTTGTATGTTTGCAGTTAAGCACAAAGCTACACAATGGGCTATCTGTGCTCTGCCCACCTCGGGGTATCGAAACCCGGTTTCTAGCATTGTAAGTCTAAAGAAATACCGCTGTGCCACTGGGGGGCACTATTTATTGTAAGTTCTTGAATAGATTTATTGAATACAAGTCAAAAGAGATTATAATTCAATTGTACAAGTCAAAAGTGATTATAATTCAATTGCACAAGTCGCTAATTAGATCTCATTTGGAGAGTTGTGTTCAATCTTGGGCTTCTTACCTTAGGAAGGACCTTGAATTGTTGGAAATGGCTCAGAGGATGGCTTCTAAGATGATACCTGGGATGGAAAGGTTGTCATAAGACGAGGGTTTAATACCTCTGAAATTGTTTTTTTCTTGCAAAAAAAAGAAGAATTAGAGGGAATCTGATTAAGGTTTTAAGATTGGTAAGGGAATTGATAGTGTTGGTACATCATCTTGTTTTCATACTTAATGGCGAAAATGGTAGGTCTGGGGGACACAAATATACATTTTGACAGGGTAGGAGTAATCAACTAAGACAGTCTTATCTTTCTAACAGGGTAGTTGTTGTTGTTTCCTTTGGAAAGTGCTGCTTTCAGATGTGGTGGAGGTAGTAACTTTAAGTTGAATGATGAGATCTGGCTGTAAGGGCTGTTTTTTAAAATAGTTTTAGTTTAGCGTATGTGACAGCCTAGATGGACAAATAGGTCCCTAGTTGTCTCTAAACATTATGTTATGTTAATACTGAATATTGAGTTAAAATTGTAATTTCAACCGCACACTTGGGCTAAATCGCCAAGATAGAAACTCTTAAAATTCCAGTATAGTTGTCTTTAATTCTCAATATTGGGTCAGGCAAAAACAACGGTTATTGATGGGATTACATTTAAAATGTGTTAAGTTAGTGCTGCTGGAATGCACACACACAAAAACTGAAGTAACATAGATATATAAAGTAGTAACTACTACAGTTAGAAGATAAAAGAAAAACACATCAAAACAAAATTAGTTAAAATCATTTGTACAGGCATTTTACATGTATATTTTTGTGACTAAAAGTTGAAATACAGAATCCTTAGTTAAGTCGAAATTTAACCCAATATTAAATCCAAAATTTCATAAAATATGGGGTCCCTCATGTTTATCATGATAATTGATTTTTACTAGTTACTCTAACAAATTAAAGAAATACGTCAAAACGTCTACAGAGAGTAGGTATGAATGAATGCACGCAGCTAAATAAGCAACGAAACTTAAAACGAGCTTAAAACCTACTTCTAGATGTAACTCATCACGTTTCACTACCGTTAAGTTAGACGTACGCAATCAGCTAATTAGGCCTAACCCAGTTTATTTTTGTTCTCAGGTGTCTTTAAATCCTTTATTAGACTTCAGTTGTATTTAAACATTATTGATTCGGACCTTTTATGTAACTCAAATAAATAGTTTTATTTATTAATCCCTGGTGCCCTAGGATTATTTCTTGTAATTCTAGCTTGTGAGTTTATTCACAAAGCATTAGGAATGTCTTTTAATTGTATATAACGACAATTGCAATCAGCTAGTGTGTCGGGAAGAACAATTCAGCTCTTGGCATTTCATCTAAACGTAAAATCACAAAATATAAGAACTTGAACAGTTTTTAGATATAGTATGGAAATAATGTTTCCCACTCCCCTTTCCTTGGTTTTTGGTGTGTTTTTTTTTCGGTGTCGTAGATACCCCTTAGGGGGTCATCATTATCTTGATAATAAATAGACCTATATGTATCTTAAAAAAAAAAAACATAGGAAAAAACATGCTACCTATTGCAGGTGGATTCTACGAATGAACGAGGTTTTAACTGAGTAAATTGTTTTTAGTTTATGGTTTATCTTTCAAGGCAAATTTCGAATAAGTTTTTCTGTTGTTTTAATCCCAAACAACGACATATATTGCAGTAAATGGCTACTAAAGGTTACAATGGCATGTCTTCCCAGGACAAGATGACCAATAAGCGAGGGACCAGCAGGTTATAAACGGTTAAAATTACAAAAACTCGTTAAGAAGCAGAGGCCTTTATTATCCATTACGGTTAAATTAACCTACTATTTGTGTTTTAACGGTGTTTGAAATGACTCTTTGTGTCTTTTGTTATTTTACCCTGAATTACTGTTAAAAACAAAGTGAACAAGACTAATAAAGACATAGAATTGTTTCGCGCTATTAATTATTCATGGTAGCTACATAGACAGACAACAGACAGTACAATTATATTTATATAGATTCATACATTTAATTTGAACTTCATATTACCTTCAACTAAACGTTAAAAAAATCTAATATTTTTTGAGATAATGGGAAAATAATGTTTGTGTTTTTTTAAGATTTGGTTTCGTCAAATCTGTCTTCGGACAATATAAAATTCAATAAATTTCTAATCAACTTTTTATGTATTTTATTTGAATAACGAGAAAATTGGCATATTTTATCTTTACAACTGAGTAATGTAACATTAACCTTATTATCAATAACCTTAAAACTGCATATTGTAACATTAATTTTATTATAAATAACCTTAAAACTAATTATTGTTTGTGATTAAGCACAAAGCTACACAAAAGATTATCTGTGCTCTGCCCACCATGGGTATCGAAACCCGGTTTCTAGCGTTGTAAGTCCGCAGACATATTGCTATGCCACAGGGGGGCACTGATTATTGTGACATTAACTTTGTTACCAATAAGCTTAAATTAAGTATTGTAACATTAACCTTGTTATCAGACATAAAACTGAATATTGTTACATTGACTCTAACCTTCAGGTCAAGTTATTGAGCATTAACTTTCTTAGATGTGTATCTTAATCATTATTAAGCTCACACTAAATTTCTTGTCAATCTATCTTATCGTTATTATTGTTACCTTGACACTAGACTTTCGTAACAAAAAAAAATTGAATTGAACATAGTTACCTCGATGTTAATATTTTTCTTACCTCACTTTAAACTTGTTAGCTTGATAATACATTTAACCTTGAGTATTGTTACTTTGTCATAAACATTCTTAATATTACATGTAAACTTGAACATTTCTTGCACTACTAGTAGCCCTGAGGAAGCTCTAATGGCAAAACGTTGGCTGAAATTAAAAAGTTTTTTTATTACTATCTTGGAGACTAAAGGTCGTTTTTCGTAACTTTATTGAGTTGTGTTACGTGTATATCCAACTTTCTTAATAATACCTTTTTGAAGAGTATTATTGTTATCTTCCTAGATAACTAGGTTCCTAGTAATCACATTTCATCAATGGGTATATTCTATATTTAATTACTTTTAAACAAAATTTAATGACAATGATTAGATTTTTATGTTTGATAGGGTTAACTGTATAATTACTTCACGTGGCCTACATAAATTATTCGTATCCGTATAAAGAAAATGCCTTTTTTACTATCTATAAAAGCAGATGAAGAACGTAAGTACCGTAATAAATAATTGTAATTTATACCATTAGTGACACTATACTTGTTTATGTCATTGTATGTGCTTTCCAGTTGTTAGTGATACTATGTCACTATGTATTATCTCTATGCATATGATTTTACCTAAAGTTAGCTATGCCACATATCTTACACCAGACGATTGGTTTGTATTGAATTTCCCGCAAAACTATACGAAGGCTATCTGCACTAACTATCCATAATTTAACAGCAAAAGACTAGAGGGAAGGCAGCTAGTCATCACCGCCCACCGCTAACTCTTGGGCTACTATTTTACCAATGAATTGTGAGATTGACCATCACATTATAACGCCCCCACGGCATGTTTGGTGCGATGGAGATTCGAACCCGCGACTCCCAGGTTACGAGTCAAGCGCCCTAACACCCTGGCCATACCGGACCACATTAAAATAACACATCAACTTATGGTTAACAGGAGTCTGATCAAGTTCATGGTGATACAGGTGTATAGTGCGCGCTATTATTTGATATATTGTACACATGCATATCTCATATGACCTGAGCTCAGGCTGAGATTTCTTTGTTATCACAGTGACGGTGTTTGTCAAATAGGTTAAAGTGTACCTTCCAGTTGATACACAAATACCAGCAATTTTTAAAACCGAAAACTGCCAGTAGAGGACATTTTATAGTTTAACTATTTTCTAAACAAAGCATATTGTTATATATATCTTATTTATATCATTCGGAGTGTTAATACAAATCTGACAAATTTAAAGAGCAAGAGGACTTGGTGTTTGTTAAATGTAGGTTTCACTTGTTCGCGGAGCTAATTGAGAACGCTTCCTAAAGTAAAACAATTGAATAAACTTATGAACAGTGTTTGAAAAATTATGAAAGTATACTATACGTAAATACTACAATACAAAGCATATATACGTGTTACAAATACATATACATTTTAAAACGTAACTCTTCTGATATAATAGTTACACGCAAACAAACGTGCGTATACTTATGTATGGGGCAGGGTATGACCTATTGGTTAGCATGTCAAATTTCAAATAGAAGGGTCCAAGGTTGGTCCCGTGATGCCGTTGAACACGCTCCGCAGTGGGTGCATTCTAAAGTGGCAGTCAATTTTTCTATTCGGTTAAAAGCTCTAATTTTTGTGAGCACTTGGCTACACCAACATAGGAAAAAAACAGCAACTTATATCGGCGCTCAAAAATAGAAAGAACTTCTCCTCGAGGTCGGTCTTTGTTGAATTACAAATGTCACATTCTTCTAACCAGTGCTAAACCTACAGTGCTTGGTATACTTAACTGAACCAGCATTATATTTCCATATATATAAAAAAATCGGCTTTAATAGTGATAAACTCTGTTATAAATATAGTTATACCCATAGAATATAATGATGCCAATAACCCAGGTTCAAGTACTGTTATCTGAACTCTGGTATATAACGATGCAGAGCCCAGCTTCTGATATATGGAAAATTGGACTTATAGTAAATAAGGACGCCGATTGCATGGAAAAATGTAATGGTACTTTAGCCTTTGGTATACGATGCTGCTGAGTCTGTATATGCATAACACGTAGTGTTATCTTTTGCCCACTTTTCGCGCTTGCACTTTTGACCGATCTCAGTCAAAATTGGCATGCACCCATAGGGTCCACTTGGGAGTGTCATAGGTGGATCGGGGTTTGGTTCTGACCCCTATATGTCACCTTCGGGGACCTCAATCTGTCCTGTTATATTCTATTGATATCTACCAAACTTCGAAAGCACCCTACGGGAACCCCGCAGAGTGACATATGGGCTGGCTTTCGGATCTACCTATGGTGCTGAGAGTATACACAAGGGTTTAAACTTATCTGGTAGGGTGTGCTGCAAGCCGCATTTTGTTCTTGATATTTCTCTTCATAGTGAGTTATGGTAGAGAAGAAACCCAGTGGCATATATTTACAGTCCCGTAATTCGCAAGATATGTTGATCATTTTTCTTAAGCATTTTTTCTTAACTTAGTTAACCTTTAAAGAATTTTTAAGGGGATATTTTGAAACATCCATATTGAAAGTGGCAATGTTTTGGGCCGGGCAAAACCTAGTGCTTAACATAAGAATTGAAAGGTCCACGGATCCAGTCGTGGGTGCATTATAAGAGTGAAAGCAATCCTTTTATTCGGTTCCAAGCTGGGCAAAATCTTTGTGGTGGCGGGTGCTGCTCATTAGTTATCTTCCTTCTGGTTAACATTTCTAAATTAGGGACAGTTATGCCTGAACGTTAGAGGCTTTGACCCAGTCGTTTAGGCAAGGTGTCATATAATGTGCCATTGAAGTTTAATGGCAATGTATTAGCATAAACTGATCTGAATTACCTATTAACATGAACATGCAGAAATAGAAATAGTCCATGACCGTTTGAACTACATGTTTTAATCTATTTAAGTATATGTATCTGTATTTCTAATATAACAATCTTAAAAACTCAATACATAGATTTTTCACAGTTAGGTATACATTATATCAGCAAGAACTTTTTTATTTTCCCCTAAAAAGTATATATATTAGCACATTTCAATTATGAAAAAAAACGTATTTGTGTGTAGATCTAATAGGGCCATAGAGACAATGAATAAAATGTTGAAAGTCTTGGGTAATGATAAAAACTTAGCTAACAACATTTCAACTCAGATCAAATTGACTAGGTTTTGAAATGCGATGAATTTATTTTCATGTTGTTATACGTTAATGGTTTATGATGTTAGTCTTTCGGTTGTTAAAAGTTATTACACCAAATTGAAAAATCTCATAATATTCTATTAGAACTTACATGTCAACCTCATTATTGAAAAAGTTCTTTTTTTATTCAAATTTATATTTTGAGGACAAATATAATGAAAATCAAGGTAATGTCTTTAAATAAAAAATCGTGTTTCCGAATTGCAGTTTTATAAATTAAACTTACGTATTTCACAATATCGCCCGTTTGTGCGATTTGTGCGCAATAAAAATTGGGTCATGAGACAAAATTTGGAATTAAATATGTACTTAAAGTATATTATTATATGGTTTGAAAAAATACTATTTGCCTAAAATTGAATGAGTTAAGCAAATAATTTCCTGTAAAGTGGTATGTGTGTGTTGTGAAGTACAAAACTACACAGTGGGCTATATGTGGTGTAACTAACATGGGTATCGAAACCTGGTTTCTCACGTTAAAAGTCCGCGTACTTATCGCTGTGCCACTTAGGGTAGGTGCAATGGATTGTTTTGTTTTTGAATTTCGCGCAAAGCTACACGAGGGCTATCTGCGTTAGCCATCCCTAACTTAGCAGTGTAAGACTAGAGGGAAGGCAGCTAGTCATCACCACCCACCGCCAACTCTTGGGCCACTCTTTTGCCAACGAATAGTGGGATTCACCGTCACATTATAACGCCCCCACGGTTGAAAGGGCGAGCATGTTTGGTGTGAAGGAGATTCAAACCCGTGACCCGCAGACTGCGAGTCGATCGCCTTAACCACCTGGCCATGCCGGGCCTAGGTGTAATGGAGTCCATATTTGTGGCTTTCAATTAATGATTTACACCTGTTGAAATTTTCACTAATTTATACATTTTTTTATGTTCTTGATATTTCGTTGTTACCCATATTTGCATCTTGAAGTTTTCAGATTAAAGATGTTAGCAAAGATGTAATGATATGATATGATTTAATATTAAGTGGACAGTGAATATTTTACATTAATAAACACAAACGATAGCATGTGTGATATACTGAATTTATGAAAAATAATAATATTAACTTCGCACCATATCAGAGCAATAGCTGTGTATACGTACATTATTATTTAATCTTATTTTCATGTGTATAAAGGTGTATGCATGTATGTTTATGTATTGATGTCTAACGGGTAAAAGTTCCCAATGTTTCATATAATACAACACTATAAACACAATCAATCTTATATTTCATAACTGATCATGAGAAATGCAAATGTATTTCAGTTAGAACGCTAGTTGGTGTAAAAGCCCAAATAATAGGTAAACTCAATTCTCTATCCTTGTTTTCTCCAAGAGTTTCAAACATACATCAGAGACAAGCCTCTGCACTAGTTTGTCATTACAGATATTACAAGTTATATAATAAAGAATAGCTGTCCTTGTTTCTACTGTCATTGTTATATTATTTATCTTCTATTTCCCTATTGTCATCGGTCTAGCTGCGCCAAACATGCTCGCCCTTTCAAACGTGGAGGCGTTATACTGTTAGGGCTAATCCTATTATTCGTTGATTAAAAGAAGCCCAACAGTTGGCGGTGCGTGTTTCCTGCCTTTCCTGTGGATGGGAGTTCAAAATCAGATACAGCAGCAGATATCTTAGATGCTTTACAATATAAATAAAAAAGCAATCCAATAAAACTAGCACCCCCCTTTTACATTCGAAACAGCAACTAATAGATAATTTCTTCCCACTGAAAAACCGAGTTTTTCTATGGCAAAATGTTGATTTGTTGAAGTGAGGATTTATCCCGTGAGAAACTTGTTTACTTGTTTATCCAAACAGGATTTGGGAATCTACCACTTATCTTCACGTTATAAGGAAGCGATTTCTAAATTGAATGTGCTGCTTGGCAATGGGTTTGGATAAAGAAAAAACTAAGCGTTTACATGCCAGCAAATTCACGAAACATGAGAATAATACAACTGTAATAAGCCAGAATTTAGTGAATTAAACTAAACTCTAAACAGGCGTAGGTTTGGTGTCCTGTGAATGGCTAGAAGCCAATCTTGACGTTAATCTTGCCGTTTCTTTTTCTACATAAGCATAAGCCCTGTCTTGTCCAGAAGCTTTGAGAATGTTTCCGTTTGTCATGGTAAATGTAGCGTTAATGATGCCTTGAAGAGTTTTACAGAAGATTAGATAGATTATTCTAGACATATGGTAGATAGAAAGTCGTTCTGTTGAAAAAATACTAGTAAACAGCGACAGAAATTTAAACTTTTTATATAGTTTGTTGATGCATAGATGGCGTCAAACATCCACCATTGTATTTTTCCCTCCTTTTCTAAAAAAGCAATGTTGCTCTCATTAATAATTGATGAACTATAATATTAAAATTGGCATGATGTACATGGTGTTATGATCATATCAAACAAACATAATGTAAAATTCCATAGTTATTTTTGTGTTATTTATATCTATCCAGTCATGACAGAAAAACTATGTTTAAATTCTATGTATTTATGCAAGATTATCTCAAATCATACGTACTACAATTTTTAGTCTGAATTATTTATATTTTAAATACCCCTTACCTTTAGAATAGAGAAATATATTGACTCTAAGGATAGACGTTTGTAAAGAATAATATAGGATTAAGGATTTTAACTTCGAACGATTGCGAAAGAAACTGGCATACAACAGGTTTCCATAATTATATTTTTTTATGTTATAGCCTATCTTAAAACTTGCAAACCATACTCAAAAGTGTCTTCTTAACCATGCCAAATTATTTATAAACATCTGATGGGAAGAAAACATTGCCTGAACTAAAATCCCGCTGGATTAATGACACTTACAGAACATGCATGAGACTGATTATAGCATGAACTTAAGAAAAGACCGAAGGTTGTCTATTCAAGTGGCTTTAATAATCATCATTTGCATATATACATTTATCGTTTATTATTCAGTTCAATTAACCCAAAATAAAATAAAATAAAGAAACATCAAACAGGAGCTAAAAATAAGCGATGCATGTTTATTTTATTTTCTCTACTAGCCCTTCTCCAGTGGCACAGCGGTATGTCTGCGGACTTACAACGCTAGAATCCGGGTTTCGATACCCGTGGTGGGCAGAGCACAGATAGCCCATTGTGTACCTTTGTGCTTAATTTCAAACAAACTTTACTAAATACTCGTGGTCATCCATCAAAAACCATCTGTTTCCTATATTTTCAGTCAGGATTTCTTCATTATCTTCAAGTACGGAAGCTGAATTCTTCCCCTGAAAAGGATCAATGGTAAAAGGGAACTATGGGTTACTATTGATCACGTTTCGTAAAATAATAATAACCCCCTTCTTAGGAACATTGCCCGCTCTCACGTCATCATCATCAAATTTAGTTACCGATTTCAATGCGAATTTTTCAAATACACATTGAAAACTATAGGTGATCCTATATTACTATTTCAGCTTTGGATAACTATGGATTCGGGTATTAATAAGTTTATAATTATGTGTAGATGGAAAATAGCAAGCAAATCTGTATCTTAATAGTAACTAAATAATCAGATATTACACTGCACATTTCTATAAAGGGTTTCTTTATTGTAATATCCTTTTTTGGGCTGGTTTGAAAGGTATTTCGATAAGCCCAAAAATAAAACTTGCGACGTGATAAAAAACTGTTTGAAGTATATGGTGTCATCACTTTTATCATTTGCATATGACGTATGAAGTTAATTTTGGGATCATGATAAGTGTCGTCCTTGAACGGTAAGCTCTCTTAGTACATGTTTGTTATACGTTATTGCATTAAATTACTTTCTTTTGTTAATTTTGATCGTCAATTAGTAGCATTCTTACCTGAACAGTTCATATTCCATGCTTGGTTCACACGCGTTCCTATATATATTCCATGCTTGGTTTACACGCGTTCCTATATACATTCCATGCTTGGTTTACACGCGTTCGTATATACAGTATATTCCATGCTTGGTTTACACGCGTTCCTATATATATTCCATGCTTGGTTTACACGCGTTCCTATAGACATTCCATGCTTGGTTTACACGCGTTCCTATATATATTCCATGCTTGGTTTACACGCGTTCGTATATATATTCCATGCTTGGTTCACACGCCTTCCTATATACATTCCATGCTTGGTTTACACGCGTTCCTATATACATTCCATGCTTGGTTTACACGCGTTCCTATGTATATTCCATGCTTGGTTCACACGCGTTCCTATATATACAAAATTTTGTTCGATCCTCGTAACTCAGCATGTCAGTGACCAAATTGTTTAAAGCTTCCTGAAGGCTGTAACTTTATTACAAAGGCAGTTGAAGAGAGAGCCACTTTAATATCTCCTGGATGCTCGACTTTGATGGCATTAACCCTTCACTGTTAGATATTAACATTGTGATATTATAAATATACACTATTAATTATCTTGTTTAAAAACAGCATATTATAAACATATAATGTAGTAATTTATTGGCATAGTAACTAAATACTAATTCAAATGTTTGGAGGCGGCTTGAATGGGTAACAAAGAAAACTTTTTTCTTCATTACCCATTCAAGCCGTCTCTAAACTTTTATTTTCTGAAAAGTGGGTTCCTCGTCATCAAATTTAAATACTAATCTGCTTAATTTCAAATCAAATATATAAGTTAAATCCAACATTTAAAGGATTAGATCAAATTTATATTCAAAAGTGTATCTCTAAACAAAATGATGTTGGTACGTACCATGATATTTCTTTAATCGTTTTGAGAATTTTCGGTTTATTTAAACAAAGAAACCTCTCCCTCCCATTTCAGTGAATATATTTACTGTGAGACAAAGCTCCTAGACTATTTCCAGTTATCCAAGTATTATAATGCAATAGCACGCACTTTCTTCAAAATGTATCTAATGGGTGGAAAGGAACACCGCCCACGTTTTGATCATGCAGAACAAATCAGTTTAAAGTTGAAACGTAACAATTAATCCCAGCGTAATACGACCTTGAAAACACAGGTTTTCTTGTGTGCAAATAGGGACCATCTTAAAATTACGATACAAAAATACATATTTGACTGATTGCGTGCATGTTGGTTTACAAGCGTATATTACTTTTATTTGTTAATTTCTTTTACAAGTGTTCTATTACACTAAGTTCCATGCGTGAGTTATTTAGGAAATGTAACTCGAAATAAGGTATATATATATATATATATAGATATACAGACTAATGATACTCTATATTAGAAATAACGTAATGTAATTCATCTTGTTTGATAGTATGAGATGGTCCCAACTCCAACTTGTCTATTTTTTTAGCTTTGTGTTTATTAGTCTGTTCTTAATCTGTTTACATAATAGTATTCCAGTATTCGATTTAGTGGCTTCTTTGTTCACACACACCTCTCTTAGCCAAAGGTCTGTGTCTCTACGTTTACAATTCAAAGCACGCCGTGAATCAAAAGTTAGGGCAGGATGTGTACTAGGGGACCATTTCATCAGACTGTTACAACAAAATTAGGCTGAGTTTTGGGCCTAAAGAACTAGAGTTACAGCTTTTTGTTATATAAATGACTCGTTATACATTTATTTGCTTCCTTTCCTCTACTTATCAAAAGGACTCTCTCCATATTATATATATATACACATATATATATATAAAGAGTCGTACTGAGTCAGACTGTCTGATAAATTCCCCGCAAATCGCTTCCAGTAAGTTTTGGGATGTGACTTAGGAGTTGTGGCTCTCAATACCACAACTTCTCGTTCGCTTTTAGCAGGCAACCAACCGACCGGTCAACCGTAACACAACCTCAATACTCTCTTCTGTTTTGACATTTGTCCAGAAACGTTCTTTGACTTGACGTAAATAACGCTTTCACTATACTAAGACGTTTTTTATTTAAAAGTTTTTATCAAGAGTATCAATACGAACGAGAATCGACATTCTCATTTACAATTGTGACATAAATATTTTGAATTAGTATACTATTCGGGCTATCCATTCTTCTGGTATTAAAGGCGAAAACAAATCGGATATAGTATATTAACCTTCTCATTCATAACCCGAACAAGCTCCAGCTATACATTCCTTTCAAAATTGAATTAAAACTTAATGTTAAGAAGTTTCTTTAGTTGAAATGTGCATTATTGAAGTGAAGCTGGTGTGAGAAGAAGTGTGTTATTAACATAAATATATGACTAGCTTCATATCTAATTTAACTTGGTTTATATTTATTTATTGTACTCCCAATATATCTTATTATTTTGTTATAAAGCTTATACTACTATTTATTATCTTCTTGAAAGAATGCACTGTTTTCATAAATCTTTCTGTTTAAAAGATGTGATTGAAAATTACTTGCATCCTAATACTATTTGTTGTGGATTTCTGCGACTGGTTGTTATTTAACACAATAGCATTTAGCACATCAATCAACATACGTATCTTTTCCAGACAACAAAACTAAACCGATATGTGACTTTTTCTGCCTTTTGTCACACTTGGTAGTTGACAAATATTCTTCTAAACAAACTCAGTCTTCTCTTTAATCTTTTCAGAAATATCTGTCAAGACTATAGTCTTCCAGGCACGATTCTCCAAGATATTAAAGCAAAGTGAGTGGTGAAGATGCATAAGTATCTGTTTTTGGTCTTCGGAGATCACATAATTGGTCATCATCAATACAGCGGATGTCCACCTGCCAGTGACATGTTCACGTACCTCTTAATGTTCCCAGAACGGTTTAGGCCTTTTTTCTCGCATTTTTATCATCCCCGGCTGTGAGGAAATAATGAAATAACAACACTTCAACCGGTAGAAAAAAGTTATCGACTATTGACTATTATTGGACTTCTAGTTAATGTTTTTGTTCATAACAGAATGCGTGACAAGTTTTCTATAAAGAGAAACTCATTAGCAGCAGCACTAAAAACAAATAACCAAAACACAACAAAGCTTCATGGCTATTTGGACATGATTCATATCATCGATATGCTCCTGTGTAGCGATAATATTTTATCCCCATTTTTTAGATTTGAATATTTTAGAGACCACTTAGTCAATTCGGCTGGCGATGCAAAAATAAAACTTTCACTAAGGAATTAAGTTTGGGCTTAATTCTTTCATTGCCATGGGTACATGTACGTATCCTCCAGAACAGTGCCATGGTCACATACATATGGAACACACTATATATCTTTTGTTTTAGTCTAGCAAGGTGTGGTATTAATGACATATTATATTGGAATTTTTGTATAGTCGCAATGTTTCCAAAGCTTACCAATTTCGTGTTTCTAGGCAAGTGAAGACATATTAAAACATGTATATTTTTGTTGTTTAATCTGCACCTAAACAAAAACCTGGCAGTGAGAGAGTTTGTAGTAAAAAACACACACACAGAGAAGTGAAAGTGTTAAAAAAGTAGTTACTTCAAAAAACAAACGATGTTTTGATTTTAGATTTATGTGTATTGACACTCTACGAGAAAACAGACTCAGGAAACACTAAATCAATGACTCATGAGTTACGCGGCTTAAGTGAATGACATTTTTGTTTCTAGTTATTTAGATCTGGCAAGTGTGATCGCCAGTGTCATTCTAAACGTAAGGTTTTCAAGAGAAAAAATACCCAGTAATTTACATTAACAGATTATATATTACATAATAACTGGGTGTTATCAAATGATGAAAAAGAACACATATCTCTGATGAAAATCAGAGAAGATCGAAATTCTGTAATATATAAAATATGGTACATGAATGTATTGGAAAATATAAGTGAAGAAAAGAGAACATTCGAGCATAATAGTAAACGAAAAACGACGTTCTTTAATATGTAAGATACTACAAGTGCAATAGAAAACGAAAAAGGACATGTCCTTTAATATATAATAACCATAGATAAAAACACATGCGAGTGTAATAGAAAACGAAAAAAGGGCAAGTTTCAATAATGAATAATAAGCATTTGCAATGGAAAATGACAAGGAAAAATTATCTGTAATAAATGAAATATAATTTGCGATGCTAATAAAAGATGGAAAAGGGCAATGTTCTGTAATCAAATAAACCATGATGTATCTAATAGAACCTCGAGAAGGTCAAAGTTCTATAACTGACAAAAAATAAGAAAATCTTTATCCGCAGTTACCTGAGCTCATTAAACCCACAAGATCTGATTGTTGATTATCGGAAAATAATGTTAACGCTATTTACGCAGTATTTCAAAACCATCTCTCCTCCAACATATTTACAAAGGAAAAGGAAGTTTTACTTTATGGTGTATGATACTATAGTTGCAAACAGCATCAAATATATTATGCTTTTTTTTTATTCTAAATATTTGGAAAAAGAAACCTTTCGAATGTGAAGGAGTTATTTCAAAAAAGTAACCTTGTAATAAATTGACACAAATCTCTCCAGGATTATTCATATATAATTCTCTCAGCAGTTTTTGTTCCTACATTTGTAATCAGTGGGAATGGAAAATCTTAGTCATCCGTTTAAACTGGAAATAGAATAATAGCACGTGTATCTGAATACTTACAAAACCAAACTTTGCATTGCACTTACGATTCTTATATTAAATATAGCTAGCATATTCCAAGAATTTTCTATATATATATGATACTGTAACGTCCTAAACGATATTTCTATGTGTTTAAAGTTATCATAACTTGGATTCTTCGATAAATGTATGCTCTGTCTATTAGACAATGGACACAATATTCAAGTGCAGCTCATCCAAAGCAGATCACCAGTAAAAATTGTTACAGAATCAAACAAAGGCTACTTTTCAGATTATAAATATTTTGCTATTGACTTATGCGCTACTTTGAGCATCGTGACATCTCTTGTATAACTATGGTAATGTTTTAGTTTCGACAGATCCTTTTTTGTGTGTGGCTTTCATTCTATGAATCACTAGAGGAGCTGAAACTGCAATCCATCTTTTTAAAAAATCAGTACTACTGCTTATATATATATATTATAAAAATTTCAATAGCATTTTGTTATAATATACTGGTATATATATCATAGTTTTTTGTGTGCTTTAACCAGGTCACATAAATTTCGTGTGGCGATGCAAAGTGTAAATTTCTGATAAAATTAAATCTCCATTAAATTGCAAGGGCTGGTTTGGCTTGATGATAAAGACACTCGTCTCGCAAGTTGGGGGGTGCCGCGTTTGAATCCCGTCATCGAACACGCTCGCCCTTTCAACCATGGGGGTTTCATAATGTGATGGTCAAATCCACTTTTCGTTGGTAAAAAAGTACTCCAAGAATTGGCGGTGGGTGGTGTTAGTTAGCTGCCTTTTCTCTAGCCTATCAATTTAAAATAAGAGACGGCTAATGCAGTTAACCCTCGAGTAGCTTTGCGCAAAATTCAAAAACAAACTAAGTAAACTGCAGCCAGAGAGATACAGATACCTTGTTAAGTTATTTTATAATGTGTACAACAACTAGGAAAGTATTATGATCAGTGACACAAAGATAGTAATAAAAAATAAGAAATATATTAGAAAAAGGACGGGTCGAGAATACAGTCGTAGCTCACATCATGGCTGGAGAAGGCCTTCTAGGCCTCTTTTAATCCTTGTCACATTTTTGTATTTGTTCTCACCTCAACCACAGCTTTCTCCTCTTCATTGTAAATTCCACGTGTTCTCAGAAAATGGCCTTCTATGATCACGATTTACAGTAACTGTGGAGTTAAACTGGACAAAGAAGCATTTTCAAATTAAACACAAATCTTTGTCGGGGCACCAAAATACCGCTTAATAACCTATTATGTGGTATTTCGTGGTAAAACTTTACCCTACGGACAAGTATTATGATTCGTAAAAACAGTAGTCTTAGAAAAGTTAAACTGTTAAGAATAAAATGAGCTTGTACAACAAAGGAAAGAGCCAAACAGAAGTGTAGAACAAGGAAAAACAATATGTTTCGTTTACACAATACTTGATAATTTAAGCAGTACAATTATTATAAAACTCCAAGCTGTTGGAGTTGAGGCAGAATACGTTGTCGCAGGATAAAAGACTACAGAAATATGTATATACCACTTGTTAAGTCGGGCTACATTCGTAGTGTAGTATCTTACAATTCTAGGTTACCTACATCAGTGACTACGTATATTCAACTTCCAGCTCATACTAATTTGTTCAAACCTCTGCACTACGCTTATAACTGTGTGTGACTGACACCTTAGGAAGGCAATGATACCGAATCATGGCCAAACAAGTATGAGCTGTATTAAACGGTCACAATGGTATCGAACTTAAAGCTTAAAGAGAGGATTAATACAAGGTTATGACTAGTCACAAAGACGTTACTTAACTTTATAACATTAGCTGTATGAAATAGTTTGAATCTTATTAATGAAAACAAGTATATTTTTACTAGTTACAGAAAGGTAAAATATAGTACTTTTTCAACTGCTATAGTGCTACATTTCCTTCTTTTATCTAACCAAAACTGATTTAATTTTAATTTTCTATTGTGTCAAATAAGTTTAAGTTATGTGCATTAAAATCATCATTACTAATTTCTTCGTGTTAAAAAGATAGCAGCCAAAAAATTTTGGCAAAAAGACGTGCGAAGTTAAATAAATAATTTATTTCTATTTTTTTTTCTTTGAAAGGAATAAACACTTGTGGGGTACTACAACACATTCAATGAAAATGTCTTTAGCTGAATTCAGAATTTATGTTGATTCATATTTAGATATATTTTTAAGATACAGTGTAACACACCACATGTAAATAATTCTTTGACAAAACATATAATTGGTTTCAGCCATCTCATTGTTAAACACCATAAATTAACTTTATTTTTCTCTTGAAAGCTTTCCTTCTCCCTCCTTACCTTATTTTTAGAGATCACTTTATACAATAGTATTTAATGGTCATAGCTGGAGGGAAGCCATAAACATCACTTGTGCTACCTCAGTGGGCGTGGCATCACTTACAGTGAAAACAATTTTAATGGAAATATCTTTTGACACTGAAAGAGATTTAATGTTGATCGTTCTCCTAACCTTCGCTTGAAGAATTAGCTACAGAGAAAATAAAGGAGCTTCTTATCAAGTTGCAGGAAATAGCCGTGGTTTTACAGCAGGTAAAAAACTCATGGAATTCATTTTCTAGCATCCTTCAACAATACTCTACCGCTGCGGGTTTCTTTAAAAATGATTATTAAAAGCTGCTATGCCGTGGAAAGATAAGGCACCATCGTCTAAAGTACATTTTTTAGACTTTTATGATTCTCCACCCCCCACCCCCCCGCAAAATTGTTGAAAAATACAGACACTTTGAAAATCTTATATATTACTATATTCATGAATTTGGTGAAAATAGAAACACAAAAAGCTTTCATTAGTGAAGACAACCATGTGACTAATGATATTGTTACTTAATGTTTTGTTGTTGTTTTTTTTGTTAAGCACAAAGCAACACAATGGGATATCTGTGCTAGCCACGGGTGTCGAAACTCAGTTTTGAGCGTTACAAATCTTCAGACTTACCGCTGAGCCACTAGGAGGTGTTACTCAATAGAGAAAAGATGGCTTAAAATGTTTTAAACGTTTTTTTTTCTATTTATATAATTTCGTACATTCCTGCTCCTCAGTAGCTCAAAAATAAGTCTGAAGACTTATGACGCTAAAAATTGGGTTTCGGTATCGTGGTGGGAACCGCAAAGATGGTTTATTGTGCAACTTTGCGATTAACAACAAATAAACGTACGTTAATTATAGATATGATTTTAGAAGCTTGTTATCAGTATTCAATTCAATTACTTAAAATCTTCTAGCTTTTATGTTTTGTTTTTTGTTGTTGTTAAGTGCAAAGCTACACAATGGGCTACCTTGCTCTGCCGACCTTCACTATCAAACCCAGATTTTTAGCGATATAAGCCCTCAGATTTACCGCTGAGCTACCGAAGGAAACCTGTAATATGTATATATATATATATATACTGTGTATGAAGGAGGAAGGTAAGTTTATATAAGTATAAAATACATAAGTTAACTTGATGTTATATTCTTATGTATTTTTTCATAATACGTCAGTTCCATTATGTACAGAGTAGATGTGTCTGCAAGTCTTTATTGTCTGTAGAAGTTCTACTCAAGCGTGAAACATGCACAAAAAATTAATTTAAAAAATTTCATCTATCCACTAGCTCTGCCATTCTATATATAAATATGGTGTCTAATACAAAAGCTCCTCACATTTTTCTTATTTACTCGTATTGTTTTCGTATTTGAAATACAATTTGAAAAGTAATTCCTGATTCTAAAGTTATTTCAAAATACAGGCTTATGAGTAACACTACCACAAACCCCTAATACTGACTCAAAGACGTAGGTTGGTACTATAGACAAGAACATACAGAAACCGATTTGTTTGTGAAGGGGAGCAATCAGGTTAGTTATTTTGAAATTTAATAATTATATACATTTTTATTTGTTATGTTGTCCAAACAACTAAACTTTATTGGGATAAACTATACTAAGAAATGAAAGATCGTATTGAAAATTGGGTCAGTCTTGAGTCATGCAACTGTCCTCCTCAGGATTGTTAAATGACAAACAACATACCAAATGTAAAGTTGCAGGATATCCCCAATTAATAATTATTACTAGTTTGAAATGTGCATGAAATATATAACTAATGCATCTGTAATAAGAATTAAAGCCCGACATTAAACTATAATGGGAAATCTGTGTGTGTGTGTGGTAATTAAAAGATATAATTATAAATATTGAATAAGAAATGTTTATTAGTCAAACTGAAATATGAAAGTTGCAATAATATGTTTGAAAAATTGATTTTGCTTCATTCTATACCTCAAAGAATTTAATTTCAATTGTGTTTGAAGTTAACACTTTTCACTCCAACGTTACAATAAAAGTTAAATTGCCTCCTAGTTTCTCAAGGGTAAATAACGGTAAAATTTGAGATTCGATCCCTGTGGTGACGACAGCTGAGGCAAACACTACGCAACTTTGTACTTCATAACACACAAACAAAAATATTTTAAAGTGCTCCAATTGGCTGAGTAAATGTTAACAATAGAGAACTGTGCTTTTCTAAAGGAATAATCATAGCAACCATTCACATTTGACACCTCTACTTCTTATACAGTATATTTCTCTAAATGAGTCGCTTTCCGCTTCAATGTAGTACAGAGCTGCTAGCATAATAAATGATTTTGTACATTATTGCATTACTTTGACAGTCATAGAATGTTTTTCTTAGTAGGTCAGAATAGTATAGCAAATCTTACAAAATAGACGAACATGAGGTGGGGCTGAATAGCAGCTGATCAGCAGGAAGCTGTGTCTAATCACACATACGCACACCTTTATGTTGACGTAGAAGAATTTTTAAAACCTTCCAAAAACTTTCAGAATGTTTTGTTTTTATAGGCACGCGTAAGTTCTGTGTGGTGCTGTATATTGTTGAACAAAAGGCAAATTGACCTTTTCTGTTCCTAGCCCTGACATTAGCTGCACGGTCCATGAGAACGTCTCGTGCTGCACGTTGACCCCAAAAGAACACCTATCTGTAGCAGTACCGGATCCTCTGTCCCCTTCGTCTTTTTCTCGATCTCAACATGTGGTACTGGAGTTGAGTGGAGATGTATGGGATTCCACAGCATGGAGATTTCGTTTCCTTTCATCTTCCTCTCGATGTCATACCGCCCTTCCCTTTCTGGACACAAGTGCTTAGCCACCACAGTTCAAGAGTCTTTTTCTGCTGAATCTTCAGCCATTTACCTATAAAGGCTTGGCCTGAAAGCAAGGCTAAGGGTAGAGCTCTTCAGATTTTTTTAATACCATGTTTAAAAGAAGAAGAAGAAAATACATTCACAAACTTATATATAAAGTATATATTGAGAAGATTATCTGGACTACAGTAAATAAATAGCTACATTTATTGTACAAAGAAAAGCTTCACCAAAAAAGTTTGAGGTCTCACCCAACTCACACCAGAAACGACTTTTAGCATCTTCACGTTGTGAATTTTTGTATTGGTTTACTTAAAAGAGAGTTATATTTGGGATCTCATCTGCTCTTTTCAAATTCATGATATGTAATGATCTCTGGACAAAAGTTTCAACGTCATAATTGGCTTAGAAGAATATATATATAAGGATTTTCACTTCAAGATTCAACTCGACTGTATAGTGTAGTAGACATCCATTTATTATATCACAATTTCTTATGTTTTATTAAATTTGTTTCTTATAAAGTTATCTTTGAAGACGAAAGTTTAGGTAAAACATACTATATGAATAAATGCATCCAATATTTACTAAAATAGAAAACAATTCTGCCACATTTCATATTTATTTGCATACCACTTCGCCAAAAGTGTCCCGATAAGAAGTCGGAGTCCAAGTGATCACCTCTTAATGCAGTATAGCACCACCCGAGGACTACTATTCTGTGAGGCATGTTTTCAACAAGGTACCGAAAGATATTTTATGCAATTTTTCTCCATTGTTGTTTTGAAAGTTCATCAGTTGTTGATAAATGGAAAGTAGTGATCTCACATTTGGAATTAATCCTCTCCAGATGACGTGCAAAATGACTACAAAACTACGATCTAGACTCTGGATGGGCTATTTCAAAACATTGATATTGTTATTTATAAATAATTCTTGGGTAGTGGGTGATTTGTGGCATGAAGGATTATCCAACTGGGATAACACATCGGATTGGTAACAGAAACAAAGCAAAATCAAAAAAGGAAAAGCCACTTTACCTTTATGTCTAAAACGCAACGAGTTAAGATCTCTTGATAGTCATAAACATTTGGACGTTAAGATGCTTTACAATTAGATGCCACATCTAATGCTCATACTGTAACCCATACCGTTATACCAATGTCAACATAATCCTCCATGGTATTCAAAACCAATTAGAGGTGAATTACTTGACTACTTGCCATAATATCATTCCCTCAAAATTGAGCGAAACATCTTGTACCTTTACAATAATAACCCGCTACCAGCCGTGAATATTCTAGTACTGACAGGCTTTAAATCAAGCAAAACGTCTGATCCTTTTGCGTATTCCAGTCCTTCATTTAAGAGCGCGCTACACAAATCTCCAAGATGGCCGTTCACATGCAGCCACATTGAATGCCGTGAAGACATTGTGAATAGTTCTATATCTTATTTTCCGTATTTTGTGATCATTTTAAGAAATGAACGTTTGTCCCATCTGAGAGAAGGGTATATAGAGTGTCCCAGAAGTATGAACCCACAGGGAAAATAAACATTATATTCTTAAAGTCAAACAAACACATTTATAATGTCAGTGGTACATATTTCTGGAAAGTAAATACCCTATTGGCACAGTATACCAAGAATTGATGTGTGTATAGCTGTTAATGGCATGCAATTTGAATAATAAATAAATTAAGAATAAATTGTGTATTTTTCCCTATATGTCCAGACCTCTGGGACACCCTGTATATATTTTCATAAGTGTGAATGATCGGCACTTGTGTAATGCTCAAAATCAAATAAATAAGTAAAATTTAATGATTCATATTTACGCAATTAAACTTTTCAATGTGTAAATATGAATCGTTGTATTTTAACTATTAATTTTATTTTATATATATTGAGTAATAAGTCAATTACTCAGAACATAGTATAAAACTTATGAAAGTTTGTAGCAAATGCCATACTTTGGTAAGTTTAACGTCATCAGAATGGCCTACTCTCTGGTTCACCCGGCATAGCCAGGTGGTTAGGGCGCTCTACTCGCAATCTGAGGGTCAATGGTTCGAATCCCCGTCCCACCGAACACGCTCCCCGTTTCACTCGTGGGTGCGTTATAATGTGAAGGTCAATCCCACTAAAAAGAGTTGGTAAAAGAGTAGCCCAAGCGTTGGTGGTGGGTGATAATGACTAGCCCTAGTCTTACACTGCTAAATTAGGGACGGCTAGCGCAGATAACCCTCGTGTAGCTTTTTGCGAAATTCAAAACAAACAAACTAGCCTTAAATGTAATGTTTCGTATGTCATATATATCTACCAATTATTTACACCTTCTTCCTACCTACTTCCGGTTATCGTTACTAAAACAACACCCTTATCTACAGGTAGACTAACACAACGGCGTGCAGAATGATAACCCAAACTAAACGGTTTGATGCAAAATATCAATATGTATGTTTTAGGCTATAAAGCACTTAAAGCCTATTTTTCTTGTTCATGTACGTTTTTTAAATGATTTGCAAAACTTACCTTATATCTTTAAGCAATAGATATTGCCCGTGATAATAAATTGTTATCTAAGTTTGTTTATAGTTAAGCAAAAAGCTCCACAATGGGCTATCTGTGCTCTGCCCACCACGGGTATCGAAACCCGGTTTCTAGCGTTGTATGTCCGCAGACATACCGCTGTGCCACTGGGGGCAAGTTTGTTTGTAGTTAAGCAAAAAGCTACACCTTGGGTTATCTGTGTTGTGCTCACCACTGGTATCGAAACCCATTTTTTAGCGCTATAAGTCTCCAGAGGTACTGCTGTGCTACTGAAGTCATTATAATTTAAGAGCCTTGTACAGAGTTGTTGACTTATTAAATTTAGTTCTGAAAGTAATATGAAAAAAGATTTTTCTGAAACACAAGAATTATAAGTCACTTATTAACTTATAACAAGTACTCTGTGACGCAATGCATTATCCGTACCCTACCTATCTATGATTAATTAAAAAAACAACATGTTGACTCATGTCTGAGCTTTAAATGTTAAATACAATGTCAAAGTTGAGAAGAGCAGATTTTTACGTTGTCAAAGTTTCATTACTATTTTTGCTGTCAGTTATTTAGTGATCAGTTGTGTTTCGAATAATCTTACTCTCACAAAACACCCTAAAAAGTAAGTTTTGATATTATACAGGACTTTAAAAAAAAAAGACTTATTCTACACGCACTTGTTCCATATCCAACTTGTTTACATTAGTGCACTCGGCGGACATCTAATGATTGCTTTGTTTATTCTGCATGAACTATTTGTTCTATTATATATTCATATATACATATATATGATACGCTTAATGTCAGCTTCAAGCACAATCAGCACAAACATCGATATAATATTTCATTCAGTCTTTGATAATTTTAACATGCTAAAATAACGAAATGGTGATTTCTTACGGCCAGTGACCGAATCCTGGGACTGATCGTAACTTATATATTAAAAAATAATGTCACTTGCGTGGACTGCTGCAAGTGAATTTGCTTAATTACTTTTATTGCTATGCACACAAAACACATACACACAGAGACACACACACACACATATATATATATATATATATACTCGCAGCTATATCACTTCTTTTTAATATTAATAAACTCATAAAGTTACATGGAAGGTTCTTGTGTAAAACAAAGTTTGTATTAGTTTCTATCTATCTTTCTATCTCACAAACTAGTTACTAACTATTCTTTCTATACGTCAAGTGATATGCAGATTGAGATGATATTTTCCCTGCATTATGTGTTTGCAAGCTGCTTTCTAAGCACGAGGGTGTAACTATCAGCATAGATCATCCATAAATTCATTCTTCTTTCCTTCCCTGTAAGCGAAGCTTCTTTCACGAATTTACCCGCCTGGCTGCCTGCTTATTCGCCCACCGACAAGTGAGAATGTGAAAAAGACTGACTCCCTGTTGTATATTTCGGCATCAGCAGATTCTACGTGTACGAGCATTGACGTTGTCGAATAGAGAAACACGGCGATGGTAGCGAAAGAGCTCATCTACGCGAAACAAAAATGTGAAAGTGGCGTTTTCCCCATTTTTAGTGACTTTTCTTAAGCGTTTGACTAAAGTCATATAGTTTTCTAAGGTCCTTTGTGTGCGTTCTTAGTGATGATACGCTTCTTGTACAACAGCTACACGTTTCAGAAGCCGGATTGGACGAACTTCCCTTTACCCTGGAGGCGACCGATATGTGTTCGCGTTTATGAAACAATTCTATATCAAATGTTTATCAAGCTCTTCAAAATTGTGTACATATGAGGCACATTTAAGTGGTCGTATAAATATACCCGTACTTTATAATGTGTGGTTTTAAAGGTGATAATTTCATTTTAAACGTGTTTTATTTTAGAAAACAAAAATTTAATTTCACTTCTTTTTAAGGTAAGTTACATTACAGTTTTCTTCTTGATTTTTCATCAGTTTGTTGTTAGGCTTATAGGCTTGTTGTAATTCAAATATTAAGATAATTACGTACGAAAAACGTACCGAGTTTGATTATATAATTGTTCCGAATATAACTGTCGTACGTCTCTTTGTCTATTTTGAAAGACAGTGTAATAATTCTGACGTTTTTAAAGGAATTTTCAAAAGCCACTGTGTCTTCTTTATTGAATTTGCTTTCTATTCTAGAAATTCTCCAAATTTGCGTAATAAAACTGAATACGCTTTTTCACAGCTTAGTTTTAGCAGAAATGGGCTAAATACATATTTCTAAATTTCAATTTTTAATGTAAATATTAGTCACAATGTGTTAAACTTCAATGTCTTTTATGAATTGCGAGTTACACACCTTGAAATTATATGTTGCATTTTGAGTTACAATTTGTGCATTTTGTTTAGGTTCCATTTGAAGAGGTTTCAAGCAATTACTAAGATAGATCTTTTAAACCTGTTTCGACGAAAGATTCGTCAAGAAGTGAGTTAAAATACGCTGTTCAAAATGTGCTACATTTCAACATAGATAACACGGGAAAAAAAAACCTCTTTCAACTCGAAATTCTTCAGACAGCGCCGTTATATACAGTGTGTTCAGTAATATTGATTTCAGTGATATTTTCTGAGCTATCTCTCCGTACTTCCTCAGAAGGCCACTATCATAAAGTTTTAAATTTATATTGCACTTAAAGTTTTGTGGCAAAGTGAACAAATATGGTATCGAAGTTTCATTTCGATACTTCTCAACCATATCAACATGTGGTCCAAATTGAAACTTGTGATATTGAAAATTTAAGGCGAGAAAGATGAAGTCTTCCCTCTATAATAATAATAAAATTCACGAGGTTGTTAACACTGCGGTGTTCGATCCTCTGTTCGAGTGTGAGTATGAAATGAGGGCGAGAACAAAACATATCGGTGATCACTTTTTGAAACTTTGCGCATAAAATAAATTGTCAAATATCTAACTCCAAGAAAAAAACTACAAAAATACTAGCAGTTTTATTTGGGGTTAAATCGTTCCCTACTATTTATGTTCTATGACAGACAATAGAAAGGAAATGTAGAGGTTCTTTTTTTCCTTTACAAGTCGCTGAAAATAATTATTTGAGTTCGATGTCATTTAAGGAAATAAGAGTAATTACAATTCAATCAGTTGAAGAGGTGTGTGAACAACTCTAATATATGTAAATCACATTGAACCTGTTCTTGGAGATAATATCAATACAGTATAAGTCCGCCATTTTTCATTTACTTAAGTCAACACAAGTTTGAGCTATAAACAGCACAGCGAGTTGAATACGTCACAAGTGGAAAAATTATATTAAACAAAAATTGAAATGGGTGCACCAAAAAGTGAGGAAACAAGGTAGGAATGGGCATGGTATAATAATACTTCTTCAGTACAACCTCACAAGGGGGCGTGTCCAACATCCTGTCCATGCCTACTTCGTTTATTTTTTCTATTCTGCATACAATATGCCAGGTGGACTAAACTTATCAAATTTAGTTATTCTTATCATACAATCACTACAGGTTTCTGTGAATCAACTTATTGAAGGCAATACGTGTGCTTTATAGTCTATTTATACGATACCAGGAGAATAAGATATTCCTGAAGACACATAACTTGTATGTTTTTATTTTCATCTTTACAACTTGTCTCTCCTTCTGCAATTGCATAAGTAGGCAACAGTATTTCGTACATTAACTATATAGGTGGATTAAAGTACAAAGATAAAAAATCCTAAGAGGTTTCTGGGTATCGATGTCATGGATTCGTTACTGTCTATACAAAAGTAGAAGAATCATAGACACACTTTTGTAAGTACCCAGAAGTTGAGTAATATCATGAACGCAGAAATACGAAGAAAGCACGGACCGGATGTATGTATATAATCAGCTTGGCAGTACACCATAATATGTGCAAATAACCGTGTAGGTGTATGCGTGTGTGAGTTCTCTTCACTTATGGTGTGTGTACAACATTGTTAGTGTGCATGTGTGTTGTAAAAGTGATGATACACGCTTTATAGTTGTGGTTGTGTGCATATACTAAGGGTCGATAAATTAGTTAATTAATTTATGTAACTACTTAACGCTAGCACTAGCACGTGGTCCCTGTGCTATTGTTATATTTGGTGCGCTTATAACTACGGTAAATCTGTTTGTTACAGAGATAAAAGCGTTCAACAATATCAGTCAGTCAGTGAGATCGAGAAATTTGTGGTTTGGGGATTTTTTTTTGTATTTGCTCTGCTGGCTTTCTCAAGTGGTTCTATGACTTTTAATGTTGTATGTGGTTTGTTTATCACCTAAGAATGTCTTTCAAATACTTTTGAATATTTATTGTTTAGTTGTTACATGTATATATGAGTAAAGAGTTTGTATTACATGTACTGTGTATCCACCCCATTCCTATTATAAGCACTACCGTACTTATGATACTAGAACGATTTTGGATTCTCGCCATGTTCTTACAGTCCAAGTCATCTCGAACGAACAAGCTCTATCTGAAAACCGTTCGTACTGACAATAGCCCTGCAGAATAGGATCGTCGTAAGACTCTCGTGTCCAAAGCACACTGCTCTAACTTGCTTGCTTTACATAATCCATTTTGCTTATGAGAATGACGATTTTCCAACACCCGTTCCATTATTCCTAACGTAATGAAATCCATAGGTACTGCATTCGGCGACTTTACCGATATACCTTCGTACGAAATAGCATGAATACTCGTTTCATTATTCACCTACAGGAGATATGCAACGTTTGAACAAATTTGTCGTGGAAGAAACTTGTGCACACGTGACTTGTGTTGCTTTTCCAATCTCTCAACCTTCTTGATTATTTTTCATACTGCTGCTTGGGGTATGTGGACGGCTTTTGCTGTTAAGCTCAAGTAAAAATATGATGGAGTTCGGCCTTTGGATCTGACCCCCCCCCCCCAAATATCACTCCTTATGAGCTTATCTCTCTCTCTATGTATCTGCCTTTCACACTATCAGTGTTTAACTAATCTCAATCTAAAGAGGTCATGCACACTTAGCCCACTCTCAAAGGAGTGATATAGGTAAGTTGGCGTTTGAATCTGAACCACTATATTGCTTCCAGTGCCCCTTTATGTTCCTCGTTTTATTCTGGTAATATTTACCATACCTCGAAGGTACCTTTTGGGCACTTGGTGGAGTAACATATGGGGACGGCGTGCGGATCTGATTCTCTATGTCGTTTTCCGTATATTGAACGGGTACGTAAGCTAGTAAATATTTATTACAAATAAGGAAACTGATAATCCGAAAACGTTCTTTTTCATAAGTTAATTAAGTGGAGAAAAAAGTGAAAAGTGTGACTGTTAGTGAATGGATTTTCAATGACGTTATGAGTTTCTATTTCAGTACAACTGAATGTTTATAATTAAACTGAGTCAAGTGTAGAGAATGGAAGCATTGAAGAGCATTATATATATATATATATATAAGTTTGGAGACGGTTTGAATCGGTAGTAAAGGAAACTTTATTACAAATGTACAATCTTATTTTCTAAAAAGTATGTTCCTCGTCTTTAAATTATATATATATATCAGAAACCCTAGGCATGTAACTTTTTAAATGCCGTACACTTTAAAGAAGGCTTAGTTTCAAACCAGATAAGAATAAATATATTGGTTTTAAAACAAATAACAATGAAGTTTTTATTTCCAATACAGTGCTAAAATTTTAATAATAAGCTTGAAAGTTAAGCAATATAGAAGTTTTGTTATGAAATAAACTAATAATTATGTTGATTATTGATACGTAAATATTAATTAATTTTGTATTTATAAGAAAGACAATATGAATATTTTGCCTTGAATTATTTCCGATAGAATATAGATAAGTTATATTTCAATATACAAAGGATTTACACCTTCCTGTCTATGGTGCTTTACACTTAGTTAAATCACCTCTTAAGCATGTATACTTGAAACACAAACGCCATCTTCTTATCACATTGTGTTTAAGTATATTAAGTATAGACAGGTTATATAGGACAGTCTCATCAAGCTGTATATTACACGTTTTCCACGCACATTTACCACGTGATATGCTCTTCTTTGTAACGTATTGGAAGTTTATCACATGAACGTAATAAATAAACTAGCCTAATAGCATTGCATGGTTAAATATATCACGTACTATATCATCCGGTTTCGGGTCAGGAGTGACCTAGCGGTTAGTGTGTTGAACTATGGATCCGAGGTTCCGTGATACGCGCCCCAAAATCGCGCTTCTCACTTTGGGCCCGTTATAAGAGTGACGTTCTAATTCCATTATTCATCAGATAAGGGTAACCCAAAAGTTGGCGGTGGGTGATGTTGATAAACTACTTTTGCTCTAATCTATCAGTTCAAAATGAAGAACGGCTAAGATAGCTAGTCCTTGTGCAGAGCCCCCCAGTGGCACAGCGGCATGTCTGCGGACTTACAACGCTAGAATCCGGGTTTCGATACCCGTGGTGGGCAGAGCACAGATATCCCATTGTGAAGCTTTGTGCTTAATTACAAATAAATAAACAAATAAACAAACCTTGTGCAGCTTTGTGTGAATATCTGAAATATGCAAACATCTAATTTCACGACATTATACGTTGAAGATATCATGTATACGTACAATTCCATTTCGTTATGTTCCATTATGTTCACCGCAACTGTGAATAACCTTGAAGTCCAACTTTCTTCACTTCACTTGTAAAGAACTTATTTAAATATATCAAATTTTTGATGATAATTTGCGTCATTCTTTCATTGAAAAACCTAGCAGTTAACCTGTTTTCATACGTTCATATGTTTCTTACTTTTTTATCATTTCTTATATATTCATGTTCGCTTAATTTTATAAAGATAATCAATAAATGTTCACTTTGTATAAGCTTTGGCGATCATGTCTTCAGCTATTCCTGGTAAACGTTCCTAATTGTATACACAAAACATTGATTGCAGGTCTTGTAGTTAGTTATCGGAAAACTACCTGGTTCGTGAAATAAGTTTATGTGTTGTAATATATTTGTGAATAAACAACTGTGTTATTAGCCACCAATTAACTTCTACTAGGTGTAAAATGAGCATAGAATGTGTGGTATTCTGTAATGAAATTACCCTAACGTTTACGATAATTCATACTTAAACAGAAACAATTTTCTGGAGAAATTTGCTTTTAATTGCACATTCACGACTCGAGCGTTATTCATATATGTATATATATATATATATATAGTGAGTCACAGTACACAAGTGTTGAGCTTAATTGAATTTCAGAATTGCTGAAACAAAATTATCGTTTTTTAACTTTTCTTTTAATTCCACATTTCCGTGTAATAAATGATAAATAAATTATTATTCAAATATAGTTATCGATCTACTTACCTGTACCTATCTGTTTATAATTTATATTAGTTTTGAAGAGCAAAATATAATCTTATTTAACATTTCGTCAGTTTCTAATGAACAGAACTATACCATGTTTTAGGTTTAAGTTAACATGTTGTAAAATCGCTTCATCTCTTCTCATTTATTAAACGTGAATTTCCCTTTTATCTTAAGCTATTTCGTACACCTGTATTTTGGATCACTAAGAGGACAAGAAAACAAGCAGGTTCCTTTTTACTTTCTAAATTCCACGGTGAATCTGTTGGAAAATTGCTGCACCTTGTGAACTGTATACATACATGGATGAAAAATTTCTATCTTTGACCTTACACAATATATATAATTCGTTCTGCTGATAGAATAAACAGAAAACTGACAACTCGTTAACCATTCAACTTTAAAGACGAACAGGGTAAATGTTTACTGATATGCCTATAAACCTGACAAAGCGTTTAATATCTCTTAAAATTAATCATCTCAGTTTCTGATACATCAGTACTTGAAATGTTTTTTCCTATAAAAATGGTTAATCAATACGATATTCCATTGTACTAAGCCTGATAACCATGATCACGCACTATTGCTCGACATCGTAATTTTCGTTGTAAACAAGCTTCTCTGAAATACAGCCTGATCGAGATTTGACCAAACACCTTTCAACAAATTCCCCACTACACATGGACGTTGTCTTCCTCTTCCAAGACAAACAAAAGACACATGTGGATAGCTCTATTGGAATTTCAGTGAGGGACTTAACAAGTATATGGTCGAGTCTGATTTTGTGATTCCCGTTTCTTCCGCCATATCTCTCATGAAAATAGAAGTTAATTTCGAGGTGTGACAAGAAGAATATAAACGGCTGCTTTGTGAGAGTTGATTAGACTTCAAATCCTTGTTTATCATCTTATTAACGGCACCAGAAGATATGCCCAGCTTCATTGCGGTGGCCTTTTATCTTACCAGAAGATACTTCTCTTTTTGTACCCGTAAGATTCACTTTATAGTGAGAGTGTTACACCGGTTTGGCTTAGAATTTGATATTGGAGCCTGTTCCTACAGTAAATCTTCTTCAGTAAGTTTCTGTTGTTAAGAATGTTTGTGAAAAGCCACATAAGGAACAGCTGTGCGTGGTCTGCTCAATTTTTAGGCTGATAAACTAAAGGGAAGGCAGGTAGTCAACAGCAACCACCGCCAACTTAAGGACTACACTTGTGTGATAGAATATTGGGATTTCACCATCAGTCTTATTACGCAAATACGACCCCAAATGTGAAGTGCGTTTTTACGACAAAGGGACGCGAACTTTAAACCTCGGAATGACATTCTGAGCACCCTAATCACTAAGACACTCTTGTTCACCTAATGTTTGAAGTTTCCATTCCCATAAAGAACACTGAAAGCTTAATTCTTCATACTATTGTGCCTTTGGTTTTAGATCGTCAACCAATTTCAATATATGAATATTTATGTATGGAAAAACCTGTGACAAACTTTTCCAGCCGCACGTTTACCCTATAGCACTATTGAAACGTTTCCATTAACCAGCATGTGCAAATAGTACTTACAAGGTGCGATTAACTCTTTGTGTTGGTGTATCACCCTGAAGAACATACCTAAAATACTCCGGTTTTTTAATTTTCTTTTTTTAAATGAGTAAATTGATAACTGCAGATTGATTTTTTTAGGATTTGATATCTTTTTTTAAAGGCACATAAACTTGAATAATTTAGTACTTATCTTAAAAAAGTGATAATTCTAATATTAAATGTCAGTAAATAAACAAGCTTTGTTTGTATTCTATTTCTTTCATTTTATTTTTATTATTGTAACCAGATAAGTTATTTTAAATGGAAAATACGTTACGGTAAAATGCAAATGGAAAATGAAGCACTCGTAGTTTCATAATATGAAATACATAAAATGTGATTTATCTAAATACTTTATTAATTAGTTTAAGTTGATGAGAAAGCTGAAGGGAAATATAACAACAGCATTTCACTTTCCTGCTCTTGTTTTGGCGAGAGGAATTTAGATTGTATAATTTTCATATAGGTCTTGTAATGAAATGTGATTTCAATACGTCTCTTATAAAGTTTAATAAATTTATATACGGGTCTATTTCATCATTGTACTATAGAAGTAAAAAATATCTACTGACAGAAAGAGTCACCAAGCAATCGTTTAAAAGATAAATCCGATATTCCATTAAATGTTATAATGGTTTTGTGATATTGTTTATTGTGAAAGACCAGGAAAGCAGGAATGACAAATGGAGTAAGTAGCCATTTAAGACTAAAACAAGGAAAAGGCATCCGAGAAGCCTAGATCGATTATTATACTATAATGATTCTTCTTCGGGATAAGATTGAAGTAATTGTTAGGGTGAGTTGCATAAAGGAAACCCAGCTTCTGCTTCAAAGTGCAAGAAATCCATCCAATGTTCTTCCTTCTTTAATATTTCAAAAGTTCAAATCGAAAAATGGGAAACACAATGAAAGTAAATAGTATATTTAGTAAATGTTGGCATCTGTGCGTTAAGTTCATTTGTCTTCATATTTCAGCTTCAAAACTACCTTGTATTCATATATATACACACACACATACATACGTATATGGAACAAGTTAATCATTCCTGTTTACATTTAAGTTTAACATTGCTAAATGGGCAATGTGATCTCAAGATTCTGGTAAAAACTAAAATGTGTCTTAGTATGTAAACAGTTTATTTCATGTGTGTATGTTTGTTGATAAAGTTTAGAGTTTTGTGATAACAAGCAATATTGGTCCGACCCGAATCTTCAGCCTAGATTATAATAAGAAAAGGGAATCAAAAGTATGAACACGTTTTAATGTTTCACATCTCAAGAAGAATCGTAGTTTAAGAATAAGATGTATTGACAGGCTTCTAACAAACCTATGAATATCTTTTTAATTGAAACGATAACAATTTGTATAAATATGAATTGATAAGATTGTTAAATCTAGTGATATCTTGTTAACCATAGTTTTGCAAAGAATTGTTTAGGATTCAGATAAATATTATTATTTAACTTTTGCAAGATGCAAATATAATTAATTGTAATAATACAGTCCAATTATAAATGTTTATGTGAAATTTCGTTAAAATACAATAAGTGAATAGCAGGAAACATAATGAAAAGTGTCCAAGATTGCACATAAATAAAATAATGGAATACACCTACTCAACTAAATGTAAAATGTTATTGTTCAAGTAACGAAAACGTTATTCTGTCACCAGGCTTTTCTATGTAGTTGTACGTAATTAAATGGTTACTTTTTCCACAAAGAAGGTACCCACCGATGAGATGTTCATGTTCTCTCGCCGTCAATTTCTAATCAAATTCCTGGACATGTGGAGTGTGTGGTAGGTGAAACAAAACACTGTATTTGTTCTTCTGCAAGAACTAATAAACCAGGAGCGCTAACGTTCAGTATATGGTGGTTCACAGTTTTCGTTCCATGCTGGTTTGTTTTTCCTGTTTAAATCTACTTCAGAGAGAAACAGGGAACTTCTTCTGATCAGTAGTGCCTTCCTCCCATCGATACATTATAACAGAAAAAAAAAAGGTTTATCTGGTTTTTATGCTGGAAGATTTTGGTTTCTCTTAAATAACAACGTTGTTCATTCTAAGTCCTCAAGATGATCAAGTAACTACAAATTAATAAATCATTAATATATATGTACGTTTAAGATAATTTGATTCAAAACACCAACGTAACATAAAAATTATATAAATAACAAGCATAAAATTTAATCAAAAATTGATTAATTAGGAAATTTTCTGTTTTCGTTCTATAGCTCTCACTCTTCATGTGTTTGTTTATATATATTGTCTTTACGTTCTTAATGCTAGTGTACATTTCTAAATATGCTGAGTTATTTGTGGGTATTAACGGTACTGTTTGTTATTCTGTTCAACTACTAAGTAACACGACGGACTGTTCGCGTCTGTTACAACCAAAAATATATTTCATTTTGCACTTTGGAGCTGTGGGTGCGTTATAAGCATGACGGTCAAATCCCACTATTCAATTAGCATAGCCCACGTGTTGGGGTTAGGTGATGTTCAATAGCTGCCTTTCCTATAATATATCACTTTAAAATTAGTGACGGTTAGCGCAGATTGCCCTCGAGTAACTTTGCGTGAAATTCAACATCATTAACAACCAAGTGTGTATATGTAAGTGTACAGGCTTACTATACTGCTTCACTATTCTATCGGTTACTATGTTCGTGTATACATAATTAGACATGCTGGGTTGTATAGTGTATTCTAATGTCCATGATTATGTTTCTTGTAGTTGTGTAGATATAATATCATCTACACGGAAGGAGACTGATGTATTTTATCGGTGTTATGGACTACAATGTTCGTGTATATATGTGTGCAAATTTGCTGTGTTATTTTAGTGTTCTGAAAGCTTCTCTGTATGTGTGCCAAGTGTAAATGTAAAATTGCTTAAGATATTCTAACACCAACCATTTGTGCTTATGTATAGGTATTTTGGATTACTTTATCACTCCAACAACTGCTTATTTGTTCCACATAAGACACTTTCCATCATTCTGGCTATCATTAAAATAAAAAAATAAAAGTGAAATAAATATTTCATTCTTATCTACAGGCAGCGTCTGAACATTCTATCTGATGGGGTGTGGCTATCAAACCCACTACAATATGGGATTCCTGATAAATTTTGTTGCGCCTTACATCTTCATTTTTCATTTCTCTTCTTGAAGTGCTATTATTACGCATAACATACATTTTACCCGAGATGGAAGAGGTAGGTTCAAAGAGCAGGAAAGGTTACATATCAGATAGCGTCAGTGAAAAAGAACAAAACAAGCGGTAAAATCTTGAGAATAAGAAACATCTGTCATTCGCGAGAGAAAAAGATGAAAAACGAACTTCGAGATTCCGCTCTTCTATAACACCAGCTATGTCAGCTGCCATTCTGCAGTCGTTTGTTTCATTTAACATATTGATCTGTCGATATTTTGTTTTTTGTAAATTTACAACATTCATAAATCTTAAATTGTCGTGTCAAACGTAAGCTTTTCGCATTCTCTGACTGTCCTACATGATACTAACACGAGCGATGTAATAACTCCATTTTAATCCTTAAATTCGATAAAGCAACACTTGACAAACGACACATTGCATTTCAGTAAAACATCATCCTTTTAGTATTTTAATGAACTAACTCACAACAATTTTTTTATGGTTGGAAGAGTTGTTTCTAGTAATATGTATTTAAAAGTCTGATCTCCCATTATACAAAAAATAACTTACAAATAAATATCAATATGCGGAAAATATACCTGAATTTTTCCAAGTACTTGCGGACTAAAGCATTTTAATGGAACAAGTAGAATCTCGATACATATTCTGTATTAATTCGATCTACTGTAGGTTATAAAAACAGACACATTATGGTAAAACTAGTAATCGTGCATCTAATCAATAAAACATCTAATGATATCATACTTAACGTTGCTGCAAGTATGACCGTGACTTTTCATTTTGGCTTGCTAAGTTTATTACATTAGCAGAACTCCAAGAGCTTTCTATATTTGTTTGTCATTTGGGCTAATCCTTCTTCGTATAATCAAATTTTCTTAACCTGTACCTATGAACGTTTCATTTTATAGATATATATAACATGTGTTTGTAGGACGAAGCAATAGCTCACGTTTACTGAATCTTTCATATTAATGAACACTAACAGAAATCACTATATTGATCAATCCCTTGATCTTGATTGATAAGTTTTTACAAAGTTCTTTATTTTCCTTCACTCTGACACGATTACATCATGACGTTACCGTAAGAGAGAGAGAGAGGAGAAAAGAGAGACTGCAAGCAATTAATGTCATGCATGTTCCAGCAGAGGCTGTGTTCGAAAATACAGATTGTAAGATAACATTTTAGTGTATGTTTTACATTGTATATAAATGTGTTTGAATTAATAGAGAGGCCTAAGACATCAAAAATGTCTCTAACTATTAGTTATTCAGAACAACCAGAAGTGAGAAAAAAAAATTTTATATGACAAAAAATTCGTTAATGCAATCATTATAGATAACTGCCTAGTCCCGAGATATGAAGATAAAGCATGTAATTGTAGGCAAGTATACGATTATAAGAATAGTCTTTAGTAAGTAGAGAACATTTTATGACAGAGGGTAGAATTTGATAGGGCTAGTAAGTAGGTTTGTAGAACGAGATAGAAATCTAGTAAGGTTTTGTCATAGAAAAGGTAATATTTTTTTGGTATGGAGGGAGTAAAAAGATGGCTAAGTTCCTTTCAGGAAGATAATAGGTGTGTTTTTATTAAGAAAATAAGAGAAGCTCCATAATAATTATTAGTATTAGTAAGATAGAAGAGTTCTAGATTTTCTTAGAAGGAAAATAAAAATCTGGCATAATGAAATGATTTTCTGTAGAAAAAGGATGGAAAATTATATAACCTTTTAACAGGGAAAGAGTTAAAAGATGGTATGAAACGACTGAAGTATGGGGTATTAATAATACTTTTTTTAACTTCAAGAACATCCATGTTTGCTAACTTCTTTATCTTCCTTGGCTCTTACATGATTAAATCATGACGTTACCATGGAGAAGACGTGATAACTAATAGTTTATTCTTACTGAATCTTTCATGTTAATGAACACTAGCAGAAATCTAACGATTTTTTTGTATGGGGGGGATAGAAAGATGGCTATGGTCCTCTTAAGGAAATAATAGATACATTTTTTATTAAGATAACAATAGAAATTCAGTAAGAATTATTAAGATTATAATTCTCTAAAGCTTAAACTCGATTACCGTACATCGGATTTATAGCTCAGATATGTTGAATTTGTTACTGTACCTAATACACTCGAACAATAGTGCCAAGCTGTTATAGATCAATTTTAAAAATATGTTACCTTAATCGGAAATGGCGTGTATTAAAGTATTTATTGGTATATGTTTTTCGTTAACATAACAACATGGATGTCAAACATGATTCACTGTGTCGTAGGGAAAGATTATCTACAAAATGTTATTACTTCGCCTGCCTTGAGTCTTTGTTTAGGTTCCATTTCATCCTTATAAAGCACCAGAATTATCAATCGATGGGATAAAATCAAAAGTTTTGAAATGTATCACTGTAGTTTGAGAAAATATAACTTCTTTTTAGAAGTGTATAGAAAGAAAGTATTTCTTAGAGAAAGAATAGAAGTATGTTATGATTTCCCAGTAGAGAAAGGAAGGACAAAGATGTATAGAGTTCCTTGTTATAGAGATGCTAGAGTTTCGAGAAGAGAAGAAATAGAAAAGCATTATATATGTCTGACTACAAGGCATGTTAAATCATATCATATGTATAGTAATATTTCTGTTATTAGGCTTCTAATTGAAACACAGACAGTGACAGTCGTGCTTTCGTAAAACATCAATATCACAACCTGCATTATGCAGAGATGGTTATTCTAGCTTTAATATCAATATATAATATACACAGAAATAAATATGCCAATACTTTCCTTATAATAAAAATTAAACAAGCACATAGCTCTTTAGTTAAGTGCTTTCTAGAATTAAAATATAATTCTATAATTCTACCACATTCACTGAATTTTGTTCTGTATAAATACTTCATATTATCAACCATTATCAAAATTCTATACTTCATATTATCAACCATTATCAAAGTTCTATACTTCATATTATCAACCATTATCAAAGTTCTATACTTCATATTATCAACCATTATCAAAGTTCTATACTTCATATCATCAACCATTATCAAAGTTCTATACTTCATATCATCAACCATTATCAAAGTTCTATACTTCATATTATCAACCATTATCAAAGTTCTATACTTCATATTATCAACCATTATCAAAGTTCTATACTTCATATTATCAACCATTATCAAAGTTCTATGTT
>NW_013665770.1:265242-268908 GCF_000517525.1 Limulus polyphemus
ATTATCCGTGAAATGTTGCGAATCTCGAATATTTGTTTTAGTTCCATTCTGTCCTTTATAAAGTATCAGAATCACCATACTATTTCACACACCACAATCTATCCAAATGTATAATTTGCACAGCTTGACTCCGAACGTTTTCAACCAGTTATGTTTTACACAGAGAAACAGGTATAAACATATACGCACGTTCATACATTGATTTTTCTAAAACTATATATGCAGTCGAAAGAATGGGGGACTAAGATTTATAAACTACAGTAAAAAAGATCTGATAAACCGAGCAGTTCCGGAAAATAGACCTTCGTGAATGATGAAGTTCGAACTGAAAAATGTAGAACAAATTAAACTTATTAATCGTATTTTCACTCTAGTAAAATAAATTCGTAAAAATACACGCTGTTTCATACTTAATATACGTAAGATACTTAATATTGGTAGCTTTTCCAAGTGTGGGTTTGTTTGAATTTTTAGACGTACATTTTTGAGCTACGAAGTAACACGTGATTTGGCACCAAGCAATTCGCAACAACTGAGGATTCTCTTACGTTAACATTTTTTGTGTTAATTTCCTGGGAAATCCTCTATGCATATATTTTATATTATTATAAAGGAAATTTCTAGAGCTGAAAAAATATAGTGTTTGCACGATTTATAAGATTAACGGTGATAGAGCTTGCAATTTAAATTATATTTAACATGTCTTCAATATATAACATCTGGAGAAAACTGAAAAATAAACGGCCATGTTTTGGTGGGACTTGGATTTGAATTTTGCTATAAGAATCAGATTAAAATAGTTCAATGCATCTACCAAAACGTTTACCAGGTGTGAATGACTTAAATTTTCTCAAAAGCGAGAAGCATAGCGTTGAAGAAAATCTGCTCCTTGTAGATTAAGAATTCTAAAATGTTCTAAATTAATTTTTTCAAACAGACTCCCGAGTTTCAAAGCCTATGCACATATATGTTCCAGAAATAGATAAATCTACAACGGTTTACTCCCTTTCAATATATCTTTAAATCAGTTGCTCACTGATACTTTACCGCTGATACAAACAACAAACAATTTGTTTTACAACAACACATAATTGAAGAACACTCTTCAATCAGTGAAAACGTCACCACAAACGAAATGTAACGAGTCTGTAATACACGTGTAAAGGCAAGTCCGTGCATGAGCAGACAGACTATCGCGGTGAAACAATGTACTAGAATAAGTGAATTTTGGTATAAGAAATAACAAACAATTCCTAGCGCGATACTGTTTATACAAAAGAATATTTAATACTCGTTAGGCATAGCAATTATCGTTTGTACCATAATTTAGTCACACACGTGTAAGTTTTGGAACGAGATGTATTCAGCTCTAAGTGAACCGTATTTATAGTATGATTTCAATGAATAGTAGGTATTTGTAAAAATAAAACCGTTTGAAAACACTAACAAAAACGTTTGTCGAAATAATATACCTTATTATACTTAGAAAACTAAACATCACAAATATTTATTTCTTTTGTTTTTCATCGAAAATAACATATATATATTTGTTTAATATGAAACTCTTGCTAGGTAACTTAAAATATTCTTAATTAACTTCGTAATTTCCTATCATAAATAATTATTTGTCAACTGTCCATGGGTCTTCATATATATTTGCCTAACGTTCGAAGATGATATTACCACAGGATAATATTACATTACCTGGGTGTAAGGTATACATAAAAAAGTTGGATACACCTTACCTATCAATTATTGCTATTATTCACAGCTTATTTTTAATCATAAGTACAATCAACTGCCATATAAAATGCACTTTTAGCATACTATATGCTGGAGAGTGTTTAAGAAAAGCTAAGTAAAATGACTATTTTATCTATTTAAAACTTGTTACATGTATGATTTGATTTTTTTTGAGAAATGCTGCAATATTAAAGTAATTTACTCTGTGATTTTTCAGGCGAGTTTTTCTGTTATTTGAAATTGTAAATATTTTTAAATATCAAAGAAATGCATGTCATTTGGTGATTTATAGGTGTTTCGAATAGATATGTTGATAATATTACGATTAGTTATTCTGGTAAGAACATTGTCATAAATTATTTCATTCTGGGGTTGTTTAATTTTTTTACTGCTTTGTTTCTTCTTATTTTTAGTGCATATCATTATTGTCTCAGAGCAAAACGAGTAACAAAGTAATGAAAATCTAGGCTGACAGGCGAGTTTTCTGACTTTTTCCTGTTATTCTGCCTTGACCAGAGTCATATATAAATAAGGCTGTTACTTGTAAATCAGGAAGCGAAATAAATGAGCGAGAACCTAAGACAACATTCTAAATGTTTAAATTGGTCTTTCTGTTACAAGGTATAAGTAAGAAAGTTGTATTTCTAGCAGATTATCTATAAAGATAAAGTAATAACGTTTGACTACCATTTGAAATACTGTTAAATAGTCAAAGACACACATTATAAAAAAATGACTCTTGATAAGCTAAGTCTTTGGCTATTGGAAAAATCAATATTATACTATAGTTCATTTATGGTACATTAGAGCTAGTTTAGTCATGCTTTCTTGTAAAGCGGCAACAATTTTTATTGGGTGCTTGCTAGGTTATCTTAATGCAGCATCCATGTTTTTCTGAAGAAAGGAAAAAGCTTGTTCCTTTTGAGTTACAAAAAAAGAGACCTTTTCTTTGTCTAAGAAATAAATGTTTATCAAATTTATTTTGTAAACACTACAACCGTGCAAGCTTTACTAATTCTATTTATTTTCTAGGTTTCGCTGGGTTATGTTCACTTAGCTAACTGGGTTTCTGAACTTTGCCTAAAGAGAGGACTAATTCTCTCTGTTACAATGCCTTTCATTAATAAAAACACTATCTTATTTATCTACATCTAAATGAGAATTATGATATTATTCAATCTTAATGAGAAATGATCTATTACAATTATTTGTTGTAACATTGATCAGTTTATTAGCTGGCATCTATCTACGTGGACTAACACAGGACAACCCCAATCCTTACCAGCTACATGAGATCATTGTCAAAATGAATATACTTCTGCATGATAGCCGAGTTCTTTCCCTGATGGTGTCTATGAACCTTCTTGCACGTCGTTGAAAATTTATACCCATTTAAACTCATACAACCTCAAAGCCTTTCATTCTCTGTATAGACTTGCATGGCAAATTACAGAGATCCGAATTTTGTCGAATTTTGAAGATTTAGTTTTTGCTTTTCAGATTTAGTTAGTATATATCCAAACTGACCAGGATATGTTTCAAGATGACTCATTAAAAGTTGGTACTCAAGCTGAGCAATACCTATATTTATGGTGATTGTAAGTCAGTATTCAAACTTGCTGGAACAAGTCCTAATGGTGATTCATAAAATAAGGACTCAAATAGACCGGAAGCAGTATTCGATGATGACTCACCCAGTCTTTAATGCAGACCGTTCAGAACCAACCCTTGTAATGATTTCTTAAGGTTCATGTTTATCAAAATTAGGTTATATAGTGATAAACTGTATAAAGAAAACAGTGCATTGTAATTTCATGGTTGACTAGCATGTTCTTCTGTTGTTGTTGTTTTTATTATCTTTGATAAGTTGTTTTTTTCTGTTGGATTTGTACCATTGCAAGTACATGAATGCTTATAAATATA
>NW_013665770.1:269182-282484 GCF_000517525.1 Limulus polyphemus
GACTTCTGTTTTGTTTTCTCAAACTGTACAAAGAAAACAGTACATTGTAATTCCTTGGTTGGCTAGCTAGCATATTCTTTTGTTTATGACTTCTGGTTTGGGTTCTCAAACCGTACAAAGAAAACAGTACATTGTAATTCCTTGGTTGGCTAGCTAGCATAGTCTTTTGTTTATGACTTCCGGTTTGGGTTCTCAAACCGTACAAAGAAAACAGTACATTGTAATTCTTTGGTTGGCTAGCTAGCATATTCTTTTGTTTATGACTTCTGTTTTGTTTTCTCAAAATTTACAAAAAAACAGTACATTGTAATTTCATGGTTGACTAGCATGTTCTTCTGTTGTTGTTGTTTTTATTATCTTTGATAAGTTGTTTTTTTCTGTTGGATTTGTACCATTGCAAGTACATGAATGCTTATAAATATAATTCTGCGGTTTTGGTGAGTGTTAACGACCTAAGTAGCAAATGACTGATATTTTATGTGCTTTGCAAGTAATAACCTATTCATTTTTCTTTATAGCTAGGTTAACTAAATCTTATTGGCTATAATACTTGCAATAATGTTAGAAATTTTTTAAAATCATCAATACAAAAAAAATTGTAAAAATTATTCTGCATTGTTTGTTTAGTGTAAGGATTTAAGAATAACTATATTATCTAACGAAGACGAACTTCAAAATGTTTTATTTCGATTAGGGTCGAAATTACTGTTAACAGTGAACATTTGAAACATAAGATTCTGTGGAGTCTAATATATATATATATATATATATATATATATATAAGATTTTGTTTTCCAGTTTGTTAGTTGATTACATTCAATGTTTCTAGTCAGCTTGTTGTACAAGATTGTCTTCATGAAAGTATAGGTTTTTTTGAATATTTTTAGCTATATTATATATATTATGATTACGTATTTGACTTAGTTTTTATCAGAAGTTCTTAATAAGCTTACTCTAAAGCGTGAAGAAAGCTTTAACGGACTTTAAAATATTTAAAAAATTGTAACTCAACTCTTACACCACTTTTACAGAACTTTACCCTACAGGTTCCCGCCCTGGTTTTATGTATGGCTTAACGAAAATACACAAAAATGGTTTATCCCTAGACCTATTCTATTTAACTCTTGGTTTCCACCCCAACAAACTTGCTAAATATCTTGTACCTGCATTAAACTCACTAAATATGAACGAATTTACTATTAAGGATTCTTCTTCCTTTGCTCAAGGGATATCTAAATTTCCTAATTCAGACCAATTTGTTATAGCCAGCTTTGATATTCAGTCCATATTCACTAACATCCCACTTGAGGAAACAATTAAAATAATTATTAAAGTTATTCCCTACCAAAAATATTCTGCACTCTAGCTTTAACCAACAAAATGTTGAACAGCTTCTTAATGGTCATCTTTATGACCAGATAGATGAAATGGCCATGAGATCACCTCTGGGTCCGACCCTTGCAAATATTTTTCTATGGTATTACGAACATAAATGGCTGAATAATTGCTCTCTTTATTACAAGCCAGTATTATACAGAAGGTAAATTGATGGTACTTTTCTACTCTTTCACAACACTGATCACACCAAGAAGTTTGTATAATATCTAAACTCACAACATCCATGTATAAACTTTACATATGAGATGGAAAAAAAAACAATAACTTAGCTTTTTTAGACGTTCAAATAAACAAAATAAACAATCTCTTTGTCAAGTGTATTTATCGTAAGAAACATTTACTGGCTTATACACTCGTTTGGACAGTTTCATAAGAGACTTCTTCAAACATAACCTTGTTCTAAATCTTCTAAACACAGTGTATAGTATCTGTTCTGACTACTTCTGACTTCACATAGTAATTTCAAAAATGTGTAACATATTACAAAGTAATGGTTATTCTCTTAATTTATTACACTCTATTACACGAAGATTTTTCAAAAAGTAAGATATAACCTACCAAAAAGTCACACACTGTCTCAAAATATCCACTAATTCTTATCACCCGTTAAACTCAAATATCAAATTCCAAAAATAATCAAAACATATTATCCACAAATTATGTTAAGTTTAGTATTTACGTCAACATTTAGAATTAAAAATATGTTTAAAACCAAAGACACTCTACCCATTCCTATGCTCTCGTGAGTCGTATATAAATACACTTGTGGTAGCTGTAAAGCTACCTATATTGGTAAAACTACACGTCAACTTCAAATACGTGCACACGAGCACATGGAGATTTCAGCAAGAAGCGAATATCAGTTAACTAATCCACCCGAGTCTTGTATCCGATTGTACAGTAAGAGTAAAACAACCCCATACTTCTAGAACACTTTAAAGTTCTCGACTCCGGAACCATAGATTACGAACTCTTTATTAAAGAAAGTCTCTTCATTATAATTGATCACCCAACACTAAATAATAACACCAACTCCTCCCTGTTGTCATTAATGTAATCAATTCCGGATTCTCAGTGCTTTTTATTTTATATTTATTCTTTTAAAGATACAGTTTTCATACTTATATTTAAGCCTTTCTCTATGATAGTTTCTCTTAACAGTATTATTTATTAAACATGTGGAAGTCGCACGTTTTATCGTATATTCCATTATATTATTACCATTTAAATATGTTCTTTCTAAACTTTCAATTGAATATGAAAACTCGCTCACTGCTAATTTGTTGTTTTTTAGTTCGAATATTATGAACTAACTTTTTTGAGATATTAACGACCATGATAGTATTTAAGGAAATTCCGAATCGCCCATATTAAAGGTGTTTTTTTGGTATTACCATGTTTTTAATATTTATTGTAAAACTTCTTAATAATAATACGAAATTAATTCCTGTAGTTAATATTTATTTGTGTTGATATATATCATTCCGTCGTAATTTGATTTTAAGTTTTAGTAATATCAGCACAAAATTTCATATACTGTATATAAGTGTAAAAAACTATAAACAAATTAGTTAGTTTGAGCACATAACTAGAATTCTTCGTTTTATCCTATTGTTCAGATGAAGCCTTATGAATATTATGTTTCAGGAAGGACGCATGGAGAAAATGATGTATGTTACAAAAAGTGATATAATAATTACAGTTCTGAACACGTAATTTGTAATAACTCTAGTCTTACGTAAACTTTGAACCAGCTTATGTGATAGCTGTAAGTTTTACAACAATCTACTCTTTCACGTATTCACAATTAGATTTAGAATATCTTTGATACACTAACAAATATCACGTACGTCTATTAATAGTTACACTTGCTTTATGTATTCTTTTAATACAGTGGTTAAACGATGGTACAGTATTATTTTGTAGCGGCTCATGGACAGTACACGCTTTTAGAATTTCAAACCATGGGTTAATCTGCCATGTAAAATTGTGTTTTATTTTTAAAAACTGCAGCTCTTCGAATTATTTTGTTGCTTTTCTATGTCATATCTTTTTAGCCTTCTCCCCCCTTCCTCCTTCTGATGAAGTTCTATGAAAAGTTAAATGTTGTAAACTGGAAAGATAAAACGCCTTCGAGACATTCCCGAACTCACGCCCAGTTAATCTAATTGACGTTACTACCTCGTACTGACTGTTAGAAACCACGTTCTTCTGAACCGTGTATTTTGACTAAGTGAATAATCTTGTAGTTCCTATATATAATCTTATATCACCGTTTGAAAACTTAATCTTATCTTAAATGTGAAGGTAGCTCTTGCATGCAGCACAACTCATTTTCAGTTAGAGAAGATGCTATTAAGGATGTCACAAAATGTAATATTCTGCAAAAAAGACACTATTACCAATATTACAAAGTGTAATACTCTGCAAGAGATGACACTATTACCAGTGTTACAAAGTGTTATACTCTGTACGAAAAGACGTTACTACCACTGTCAGAAAGTGTTATATTCTGTAACAAAGGACGTTGTTACCGGTTTCATAAAATGTTATATTCTGTTACAGATGACACTATTGCCGGTGTCGCAGTTTTATATTCAATAAGAGAAGGCGCTATTACCAATGTCATAAAGTATTGTATTCAGTACGAGAATATGCTATTATCGGTGTCATATTGTTGTATTCAGTGGGAGAAGATGCTATTAGCGATGTCACAAAGTGTTACATTCTGTAAAAAAGGACACTACTACCACTATCACAAAGTGTTATACTCTGTAAGAAAAGACGCTTCTACCACTGTCACAAAGTGTTATACTCTGTAAGAAAAGACGTTACTACCACTGTCACAAAGTGTTATATTCTGTAATAAAGGACGTTGTTACCGGTTTCACAAAATGTTATATTCTGTTACAGATGACACAATTTGCCGATGTCGCAGTTTTATATTCAATAAGAAAAGGCGCTATTACCAATGTCATAAAGTATTGTATTCAGCACGAGAATATTGTGTTGTCGGTGTCATATTGTTGTATTCAGTGGGAGAAGATGCTATTAGCGATGTCACGAAGTGTTATATTCTGTAATAAAGGACGTTGTTACCGGTTTCACAAAGTGTTATATTCTGTAAGAGATCACACTATTACCAGTGTTACAAAGTGTTATACTCTGTACGAAAAGACGTTACTACCACTGTCACAAAGTGCTATATTCTGTAACAAAGGACGTTGTTACCGGTTTCACAAAATGTTATATTCTGTTACAGATGACAGTATTGCCGGTGTCGCAGTTTTGTATTCAGTAAGAGACGGCGCTATTACCAATGTCATAAAGTATTGTATTCAGTACGAGAATATGCTATTATCGGTGTCATATTGTTGTATTCAGTGGGAGAAGATGCTATTAGCGATGTCACAAAGTGTTATATTCTGTAAAAAAAGACACTACTACCACTATCACAAAGTGTTATACTCTGTAAGAAAAGACACTATTACCACTGTTACAAAGTGTAATATTCTGTAAAAAAAAGACGCTATTACCAGTGTTACAATGTGTTATATTCTGTAATAAAGGACGTTGTTACCGGTTTCACAAAATGTTATATTCTGTTACAGATGACAGTATTGCCGGTGTCGCAGTTTTGTATTCAGTAAGAGACGGCGCTATTACCAATGTCATAAAGTTTTGCATTCAGTACGAGAACATGCTATTATCGGTGTCATATTGTTGTATTCAGTGGGAGAAGATGCTATTAGCGATGTCACAAAGTGTTATATTCTGTACAAAAGGACGCAACTACAAATGTCTTAAAGTGTTATATTCTGTAAAAAAAGACACTATTACAGGTTTCACAACTTGTTATAATCTGTAAGAAAAGACGCTATTACCAATGTTACAAAGTGTTATATTCTGTAAGAAAGGACGCTATTACCGGTTTCACAAAGTGTTATATTCTGTAAAAATCCGAGGTACTTATTTAAATATAATTAAAATACTCAGACGATCAACGTTTTTAAGTATGCAATTAAAAACTTTATCTTGAGACCGTTAACGGTCTCAAAACAGACACGCCACATATTTCGAGGTCGTTTTAATGATTCAATACTGAATTGATATATTCAGCCGTATGGTGTCAAGTGTACGTTGAGTTTTTAAACAGGCTGTGCTTTTCTTCTAAGTTTAGAGATTGTTACTAATAGCTAATAACATCAAATAATTCCGTACAATTTAGTCAATCAAAGCAAGTGACTTGTTTGTTTGTTTGAAATTAAGCACAAAGCTACACTATGGTCTTTCTGTGTAAGTCCACAGACTTGCCACTGGGGGGGGGGGGCAATAAAGCAAGTGAAACTCTGAATAAAAGAACATATTAAAATTATTTACATACAATATATTAAAGAATAATTTGAGTTTACTAACTGATTATGTATTATTTTATTACAAGTTAAGCTTTCACAGTAAGGAAGATTTGTTTTTAGAACATAAACGACGTTTCGATCACTTAGGAATGATTGCACCAATGATCGAAACGTTGTACCTGTTCTAGAAACAAACCGTCCTTACTGTAAAAGTTGTAGCTTGTAATAGAATAAAAATATATATCATGTTCACAAGTTATAAAACATTCTTCATATTTTACAGAACATGTGTAATAAAGAAATTTTTAAATGACATTTTCATGTACGTAGAGCAATCGAAGTTTCCAAGTGTGGCAAACAACTAATTTTGTTTAATATTATCAATATTTTTTGATTTGACATTATTAGTATAGTAAATATGTTGATTTAAACGTTACAATGGTGCCTGCATGCACGTGCAGTGCTGTTTATTCAACCGAAAAACGTATAAATTATTGAATATGTCGTATGCACGTTGAACTTCGTACAGATTGACAGTTTCCTGTCCAACATTAACATCTGGCCAACGGACGTTGAATGAATTCACCGCCCAGAAGGAGAACTAGACGCTACAACATGTTGCTTACAGCGTCATTCGTATCTTCGCCCATATATATCTTCTGTGTTGTTTATTGATTGCTGGTCAGAAGATAATGCCTTCAGCTGTGTTTCAAAACTCTCGAATATTTTTGGATTCTCTCACCTTTGTGTGTAGTGCCTGTTGAAGACGTACCTCTTTCCGCCAGATGTCGCTACTTTGCAATAATCCATGCAAGTGCCAATGACAGCTCCGCTCGCGCAGCTGGAACCGAAAGGTCGTCTGCTGCCTTCAGAAGCGTGCCACCACAGTTTGGTCAGGCATCGGTTGCACGAAGAGCTACTTTAAATACCTACTTTTAAGAAACGTCGGTACAGTAGATAACATCTAGGAGGAGAAAGAAAACCTTGAGAGTTGCTGATCATCGATAGTGATAAAAAATCCTCGTCCATAAGTCCTTTAAAAGTGTCTTTTTCAAGCTACAATATAACGTGTCATCAATGCTTATATCTTTCAATTGCTTCTGTAGAAGATCTCGGGAGGAGGAGTCTTTAGCCTACAATTAAATTTATCTGATGAATAGACCACGCAAGTACAGGGGCAGGATGACGAAGTTTCTAAGATATCGGTAAAGAGATTCTTTCATACGGAGTCTAAAAGCTTCTCTAATATTAAAGCTTATATACAACTGTGGCCCGATAATCTATGGACAGCTTGCATCGCACGTGAAGACACTGTAACTAGTAAAGCACTGGCCACATTGATTTCACTTTGAAGCTGTCCTAGCTTGTAGTTTACTACGGACTCTGAAACATTACACTTGGAACACCGAGTCTTATCTCGTTAATACCAGCCTGCATGATCACATACAGTAAGGTATTCTATTCAAGGTATAAGATTGTTGGAAACCTTCAACGTAAGTAAAATATACATATAAATTTGATATCTTACAATTATACTGTATTATCTATTTGAAATTAATTTGATACACACTATGCGTGTGTATGTGTTGAATATTTGATAAAACTAAGCCATGACGTGTATAGAAAAATATAAATATGTGCAGGAACCTTGTTTCTTGTAGTCTATGAAGTAATGTTATCATGTTTATTTATACCACACATCTTTTGTTCCATTAAGTCCAGAACTTCTTATAACCAACAATATTAGCTAGATCTATCTGTGTGCTGGCGTTTCTGTACGTTAAACATTTTTTTACTACTTGTAACGATGTATGTTCGGAATTATTTTGTCTGATGCCTAATCAATGCTGACAAAATTTCGTAGCTAAGTTTTCCTTGTCACTTTTTCAATCCACACGTATTCGCCGAAATGCTACCACGAACGATTGCACATTAAACTTATATATATAGATAAAAGCTAGAAGTCCAACAGTGTCCTACCGAGATTGCTGAGTTTATAAGACTTGTATTCAATAATTTTTTATTTAAAAGCAACAACAGTTTTTCGTAAGTTCAAACAAGAACAATTCAATCATTTCTAAAATGAAAGCTTCGGCATTCTTTTGTGCTTTTTTACAACATCCTTCCCGGCACGTAAGTATCATTTTATGCTCCAGGCTAGGGGTAGTAATTAGCCGCAATGGCCCAGACGACCCCTGCCGGCCGTGACTGGGGCGGCCGCCGTTGTCGTGAGTTGCCTCTCCTCTTCCTATCATTCAAAGGGGTCTCGGCAAGTAGGGCCTGTCAAGAATGGTTAATTACCGAATTCCGTGGAGCGTTCTACGGTGGGATGGAGTGGGAGAAACTTTCTCTTCCATATCTTCTCAACATTCCTCTCTTTCACGCGATCGACATTCCTTACAGAATTTGGTTCCATATTAACTGTCACTAAAGTCCGCTGTAACAAGAGGAGAAACGTTTTTCTAATCAATAAAACTCGACAATAAGGGGATTGTTGCACTTAATGTTAAACAACAGAATTAATTCTCTGGGAATCTTTATTATTAATGTCAAGGATAAAAGTTTCATATTATTTTCGATCGCAGCTATTGGACTTAGATACGCCAAAGTATATATTGAAAATTTTCCAAGTAGTTTGAATAGGAAGATGATTCCCAATATCTCTCTTACCAAATAAGTAAAAATCTGAGTTTTCACACGAATTCAACAACAAATAAAATAATAAGAAATTGGAAAAGAAGCTAACATTTTAACATTAACTACAAAAGAAAATTCTTTCATCAAGGATGGTTCGCCCATCTTCAGAATATACAAGAAACAGCCATATCTGTACATCTGTGTAGACACACTTATCATTCATATATTTACATCTGTATGCATATAATACTGACGACTATTGGCGGGCGAATATAACGATTTTGGAGATTGACCACGTCGTTACAGTCCATGCAGTCTGACGAATATGCATCTTAACAATACTCCTATAACGTAGTTTTCATTGTAAAAGTCTCTGTCCGAAGCACACTTCACCTCTCTGCTACTTTCTATAGTTCATCTAGTGTAGAAAAATAACAGTTCCCAGCGCCTGTTTCAACATTCCAATCGTTCAGAAATCCATAGGCGCTGCGTCTGGCGACTTGACCCGGTATGAATTCATATGGAATAGCATGAATACTCGTTTCGTCTCCAGTTCATTGAGGTATGCGACGGTTGAACGGGTATGTAATATGTAATGGAAACAACCTGTGTATACATCATTTGCGTTACTTTTCTAGACGGAGAGTCTTCTTGATTATCTTGCATACTGTTGCCTAAGGCACAAGGACGGCTTTTGCCAAAGATCTTAGTGCAAGAGGTCGCACTTTGTTTACCACAACTAGGGTACGACTTCTCCAAATCTCTTCCTGGATGGTCCTGTTGCCACAAGCTGATCCATATTTCTTTCTTTTTCCAATGTCATTATGTATAAAATATATCCCCGTTTTGATAATTATATATATCCCCAATTGAACATATTCTTCTGACCTGAGTTTGTTAATATTGTGGGTGTGAAAGGATTGCTACATACCTTTCTCAAAAGCGCTAAATTTTCGGTGGCATCACACTACCTGCGAATGCCAAACAATGTAAAAACGTAGTTCTGAATCATACCGTTTCTCCGCGACTTTATGTTTACTGTGGTTGTTACGTGATTTCTAACTTGCATATTCAAATTCATTTTATTATAACGTACTCAATCTCCTGTATTACAATGATAGATGTAGACATTGTTATTCAGTAATTAGTAAAATTCAGCTTGTAAAAACCGTCAAAACAAAATAGGCAAAATAAATAACAAACACAGCACAACGAGGACAGTTTGCTGTAATTCATGATCGTAGTTCTAGATACACAGGAGTGTTGTGTTTAGATCTAGCTTTGTTGCTAGCAATTAATTTTAATGAATGAGATAAATTAATTTCGTTACCTTCAGAATCATATCGGTCCAAAGTTTCTAATATTTTGTTGGTCATTCTTAATCGATATATATTTCAGGCACACAACTTTATATCTTTTAATTCTTATGACTGCTATAGTACAATAAAAATATACACCTTAAAGCCGCTTATATATATATATGTTGAGTGTGCGTTCAATATCATTAGTGAACATACACCTTTAATAACGAATTGAAGAAAAGAGGACAGGAAATATGACAGTTTTCACTCGAAGTGTCGGCAAATGGAGCTTAACAGAAATTGAAAACACTATTTTGCCATTATTATTTACACTACTGGATCATGCTTAAAATAATAAATATCAAATTCTGTTAGCCTAATTGATTTAATAGTACCAAATTACACAACACCAATAATTTCTCCACATCATATTATGCACTCACAGTTTCCTAACAGAAACTGCTTGTAAGATTTGTCAATATAAAGAGAAAGCGATAAACAACAGCAACGAAAAACGCTTTCGAATTAACGTTATATCTACAGTAAGTTCATAACGGGCTTTATTGAATTATTTTGATTCTATAACTTATGTTGAAAAAATCGATTATCCAAACAGTCTTTAGGAAAAAACGGTCACTCGATGTATAGTTTTGATTAACAACGTTTGAAGTACAAATGTAAATAGTTCGCGAAGAACTGTATACGGAAAGGAATGTGAAAATAGGATAAAGAAAAGGGTAACAATGATGACGAGCAGCACACTGTATAGAAGTAATATGAAGTTTAAACAATTGTCAACAAACGCCTCTCAAAAGATAACATATAACACATGTACGGCTATTTTAATCAAGTTACACGTACAATACATTTTATTATTTATTATACGATGCACGTTCGTTTCGACTTATTTTCTTTGTCGTGTTGAATGTTCAAAAAAGGAGTTTGTGGCGACCGCTACATTTATAATCGAATAAAGTAGGCAGGTGTTAAACATATGCATGAAAAGTGCACATATGTCTTTGATAGTTTATATTCCGTTAAACACTTTTTATATATCAGTGTCTGCTACGAGATAAAACTACATGCATTACCACGTGTTGCTCCTATGTACAACATTATCCAGTAGGATCTATTCTGTGACTATTGGGAAAAAGTTTAAAATATAGGAACATATTGAACACGCTACAAGCCACTCAGTCTGCATTATGTACATATATTTTCACGTATATTTAGTAGCGAAATAAACTGTTTATTGCAAGTTTCATTGTCAATGAGCCAAAAAAATACTGTTTCTAAAAGTGAAAAAAAGACGTAGAAATGAAAACGATAAAAAATGGACATCACTGGTAAAACTGTTTATTGTTAATAAATAATTACATAAGTCATATTCTTTGTTAGTTAATATTACTATATAACTATTAAAATTGTGTTATTTTCATAGAATGTGAATATAGAAAAGACATGTTCAGTATTTCACCATATAAGGAATAGTAGTTTCATAAATCTTACAAAATGTATATATGCCTAGTTAAGGCGCTAAACTCGCAATCTCCGGGTCGCCCGTTTGAATCTCATCACTGAACGTACTCGCCCTTGCGGCCTATTCTGTAAGAGCCGTCCCTTCTAAATTAGCGACGGATAGCGCAGATAACTCTCGATTAACATTGCACGAAATTCAACGAACAAACAGACGCTTTATTTACTAAAGAAGTACGGAACAAGGAGGAGTAAACGAGATCAATTTTAAACAAAGTTCGTCGCTTTAATTTCTTATCCACTAATATTTACGGTGTTTAAAGATTTTATTTGTACATATCTATATAATAACTCGCAATAGCTTGTATCTATGCTTACATGATTTTTGACAAAATGACTAGAAAGTTTGATTTCCATACAACATAAACGAATAAAGTTTTATTTTATTGAAAGTTTCATGAGGGGGCTCCAAAAATGGGAGTCAAGGAGTTTTGTGATCTCTCAACTTCCACTGAGCCAATTTAAAAAAATTTATATTGACAAGTAAGAATCCTTTTTAAACAATAATCTAAAATGTAAATTCATATTTTGGAAATTTTCAACTTTTATTAAATATATATATGAGGGCTCCCCAGTGGCACAGCGGTACGTCTGCGGACTTACAACGCTAGAAACCGGGTTTCGATACCCGTGGTGGGCAGAGCACATATAGCCCATTGTGTAGCTTTGTGCTTAATTACAAACAAACAATATATATGAGCATTTTAGGGTTCATGGATATGTACCTATTGATTTACACGAAAAATAGCAAATAAATTTCTATGCTTAATTTTTCGAAATCTTCATATTCGGACCCCTTAACAAAGAACTGTGGAAGTCATGGGAGCTCTCAGTATTGGCTAAATTGATCTACTTGGAAATTGACCAAAAAGAAGTAAATGGTTGATGAAAACAAAATGTGTATTTATTTTGCGTATTTTTTTGTTTCCTGAGAGTTTTCAGAGGTATTTTACTAGCCTTACGTATTTTAACTCACATAATAGTAGATTATACGAGAAAAAATCTTCTTTACTATAAATCGTTAATGTTATTCATATGTAGCCAGGGCATTGGTCAATATTGATTCCATGTTTGGTTCAAAAATGATTAACGACAATGTTTTAATACTTAATGAGAAAACGTTTTCTTATAAAACATTGGATGAACTAACGTACAGGGAAACTTTATTTTATTTTTTCTCGAAATCAACATCTCGATAATGTAATGCACATAAAATATTAATTAGGCTACTTAGAAACTGATCTGAATATAACTAGGAAAGTATAGTAAAAAAATCTCGTCTTATGGACGCTATGTATATAGTTTTTGAAAGTTTAGTTCTGGAAACATCTAAGTAAATTAAATTAAGCATGATATGAAAAACGCCCCATAGGGCCATTTCAGCCAAGAAAACGCTGGACGACATTACTAATCAACCTATAGTTTTAAATAAACGCAAGAAACAAATCCCTCTCACATACAGGTTTTATTCCGTTAGAAGCCCCACTTCTAAGAGTAGTTGATCTTTTTAATTCTAAAGTGGACAAAAAAGGTTTCTTGGTTATATTGGTTGTATGGAAAAATTAGAAGACTTAATGGTTGTTTAGCCAACATAATCGATGGCAAATAAGACTGCTAATTATTATTTTTTTGCCATAAAGATCAGGACTTGGAATTGAATGCAATTTCAGAATGTATAAATCAAGCCGTGATGTGGCTGGCGTCTTCAACGCTAGATTAATACAAATTATAGTGCAAAACAGTTTATTTACAAAAATATACGTACTCAAAGCAGAGATATGAATATTTAGAACCTAAAAAGAAATTATATGACGTTTCTCTATATATTTTATTTAAAAAATTTTTAAAAAGGAAGTAAATGTAGGGATGGCTAATATCAATCCCTCTAAAACAATGCAAACAAGATAGTAGGGATGGCATTAGCATCATCCCTACATAATAGCACAGGTATACAGTGTAGTAGAATGCTAACAGACAAAAATAGGGTAAATTAAACTCAATTGTGATTAAATAGTTATGTATGTTCATATGTGTTAATTATTTTCTGTGCTATTATGTAGGATGATGCAAGTGTG
>NW_013665770.1:282653-289301 GCF_000517525.1 Limulus polyphemus
ACTTGTGACCACTCAGTCATTACATAGATATTGTTATAAAAGGAAATACTATATAGTATTGTAAACTTATGATGACCTAGTGAGGAGATATTTAAAATACCATTTCGATGAACAATCCGAGCCATCCATACCTAGACAATGCTACTGCATGCCTGATTATTCTGATCTTTAACCCATGATAAACATAAAAGACAAAAACTTCATTCATGTGGAACTTTTTGCTTGTTTTTTTATAAATGAACATTGCTGGATATTTCCAAAGTTGTTGTTCCTCAATTGGTAAGAAAATCTAGACCGGTTTTAGTAACTGTAAAAACAAGACAGTAAACCTTTACAATAGAATAATGAATTGATTTTATTTTCTTTAACGTAAATAAGCTTCATAATTCATTTAGTGGATTAATGAAGTTGATAGAGATTATCTCGTTCCTGTCGATGGGCTATTTGTTCTCTGTCCACTGTAGGGATTCGACCCTCAAATTCTATCGTGTACGTCTGTAAACTTATCATAGCCCCCACTAGGGGGCCCGTCCCTGTCAGATCCTTCAATGGTGTACTCGGTATTCAGTGTATTTGTATAATGTATTTGTTACTCATCTGTACAATCAAGTTAAAGTACACTAGAAGTACACTTCACATCATAGTATATATAGTCATCCGTATACGTGGACATTTTGCTATATTTTTAGTACGTCACAGAAAAGAGAGCTTTCAACTTTACCTATCATGTTCCTGATAAAAAAGAAGAAAAGAAAACATATCGACATCATTACAGCGGTGTCTTCAACGCTATTACATCAGAATGAAACCATTATCGTTGAATGGAACTGATGAAAAATTCTTATTTTGGGCCGCAATTCAGAAATAAACTTCGGCATATACAAGACATCTTTTAAAAAGGAACATAGGAAACATTTCTATCCCTTGTGCAAGTACGTACTCTACTCCAAATAACTGTGTATAAAACATTCCATTTGATTGTTGACTATAGCGCAAAGGTAAAGAAAGGCAAAGAAAACTACTAATGAACAATATTACCAGAAGAAACGTACACACAGTTTTAACTTAGGTAATAAATACTTTGAAGAGTTTTGGCTATTGTTTTTCTTTCATTTTTAGAAAAACTAATCAAATTTTTAATTCATAATCCAACAGTAATTTTGTTTGAAAAAAGTCAATCCAGCAAAGACTCTAAACAGCAACTAGTGTCTTGGACAAGAGCTGTGATACATTTAGCACGTCAATAAGTATACGGTAAAAGTAACCATAACCATCATTTAGTTATAACCTCATAAAAGAAAGAATCCGTAGAGTTTAAAAATAGACTCCCATTGTCACTGCTTTATGTTCATAACTAGCTACTATTGTAATAATAACTGAACCAAACATTTACCTATAGAAACATACATATAAGCCATTTTCCGAAGGATTAATCGTTTTTTAAGCATCAGTAGAAGTCCTACCTGATCATTTATTTATTCGCCTTTAACCATTGGTGAACCTTTAAGACTTTGTAAATATGTACTGGAAGCCTAACCAGCAGGAATCTTACAGCTCATTAAAACAAAGCACTCGATCAATGTCTGATAGAATCGGTAACAATTCAGACAAATTCTGAAAGAGAAAAAGACTCAAATAAGCGATGATGATCACTTAGCTGTAATTCATTATCTGAAGACAGTTAGGTTTATTTGTCGAGACGAAGAACAATCCAAATCAATCACTTGGGAAATTAATTTGAGTTTTATAACTTTGATCAGGGATAACAATAACAAAATAAAGCTTACCCAGTCTCAGGTTTATACCTGTGTTCCTACGGAAACTATTGGGCCATATGATGAATGTGTAACTTTGTTCTGTAATTCCACCAAATTATTTTGTTGTATGAAAAGCAATAGGTATATGATAAAAAAATATCTTAATTTTATAGTAAAATTAGATAATTTTACTTTTTATTATAGATGATTGGACTATAGATACATTTTTAGGATTAACACAGTTTACAATATATATATATATATATATATATGAGAGTGTTTCTGTTACAAAACGCATGTGTTAAAATACTGTTGATACACTTAAGTATAAAAACAACATATATATATACATAACCCAGTAGTTGTTTATACCTAGTGCTTAAACACTAGGAATTAATTAGTGTAGAAAATTGATGAGTTTCTCACACCGTTTTTTGTATTTATATTTCATATTTACAGCAAAACAACTAAAACTATCTGCTTCAGTTATACAAAGAAGTCAGTCAGTCAGCAGTACCCTAACACCCACGAGCTACGGGGCTAAGTGATTGATTGTCACACTTATAACGCACCTACATCTTAAAGTACCCAGATTATTTTGTAGTATCGCATGGATTGGAACCTGGTGCACCAGCTACAAAATCCAGAGCTCTATTACAGGGTCAACCTGCGCCTATTTTCTCACAGAACCAGCCTTTATAAAACTTCTCACATTGCTCGCAGTGGTTATTCAAAGAACTTCCGCACTTACTTTCCTAAAAAAAAACAATAACTACATAAAATAAAACTGAGAGTGTAAAAATTGACATCACGTAAAACTTACCACGAAAGATAAAGTCAACTACTTTGAAGTATGTTCTTTTCTAACTTAACAAATAAAACACGTCGTTACTAGATTCGCTATCTTTACTCGAAACCAATTACGAAAAATAAGTTTCATAATTAAAAAAGTTAATATTTTCATACAAAACTAATTCAAGAAAATGAAAATCGTCCTTATGAGATCCACTGCCGTTACAGATAATCAACCATATAAAACATATCTCATCATTAGAAGATCCACTAACCTCTTACAGAACCAATTTCAGAAACAAAAAACCACGGGTATTGCTGTGGTTACATATAATTTGTCGCTATAAGGTTCATCGTCCTTGTCAAAATAAATCCTAAAAAATAAAGCCATTGACCATGAAATACAAAACTATACCCAGAAAATAAAATCATTGTTTTTAGAAGCGAACTGTCTCCATCTAAAACCATTCTTATAACATTTTGTCGGACTAACTCCCTCTTTGTATGTATATAGCACCGATTTCTTAATTTTAACGTTGACTTAAACAACTCTGTACATGAAATACGTGTGTTTGAACTTACACACACGTGCACATATGGGAATTATATGATTTACAACGAATGCCTAAAAATAATCAGACTAGACGAATTATCCTATTTTGATGGTTGACAAGTATTGAGTGTTCTGCCAGCAAGGAACAATCACATTACGCACACGTTGAGTTTGGGTGAGTGGAAAGGAAAAAAAGACAAATAAATAAAGAGCATATATTAGCCTTAGTCTGATGTTTAGTGTAAGCTTGGTTAAAAGACGGAAGGACTTTTAGATCATCCTGCTCAAGGATAAAATGTTAGCCCGGACGTTAACTTATATCGTGTTCAATTCAAACTGACAAACTTCTAAATAGCTGATTGCCAAAACTTTCAAAGTTTGACACAACATTTTCTTTTACACTTCTGAGAGGGAGCCTAACGTAGCATGTTGTTAGCGTGCACAGACTATGAATCGAAGGGTTCGCTGCTTACGTCTGTTGCCCACAGAAATCTGTTCCGCACTTTGGAGTTGAAAGTGACTGTCCAATACTATTATCAGATGAGACAAGAGTAGGCGTTGGGTGCTGTTGATTAGCTAGCTGCCTTCCCTGTGTACTATCGGTTCATAATTATAAACGGTTTCCAGAGATAGTCATTTGTATACAAAACTAAAATCTAGCTTTCTTTCTGTAACTGGAGATTTCCCGTATAGACATTTTCTAGTGTGTTTTCTGTGCATCAATAAAATATTCTGTAATGAAATATATTTAATATTTTCATGTTTGTATGAATATCTACTAGCGAACTGGTTAACTTATTTCTTTATAGGGATGAAAAACAGTACGTAATGTTAAGATAATTATTTAAATATATATATATTTTTTTCAATTTTGTAATCGCTATATATTACGATTTAGAAAGTAGAGAACAACTTTTACGCAACACGGAAATATCTTTTTCATTTAATGTTTCAATCAGATGTATTTTCTACATTCTCGAGACTTGATGTTAGTAACTACGTGCATCTTTGTATTTTGGTGCAAAGTGATTTTCATGTTCTTGAGAAGTTCTAGTTGTCTTTTCACTGAATTTTCTTATCATTTTAAGAAATAAGTACTTGGAGATTACATAGGCCTCAAAGTATTATTCTCAGAAATAATATAATTTGATGAAAAAAAAGCAAAAAAAAGCATTATTACATTCAAAAGCTTACGCTAATGTAAAAGCACATATTACAATATCAATATTATTACAATAATAATAAAAGTTGTTACTAATGAGATAAAGTCAATTTGGTATATGTGGACTCCATACTTGGCACGATTTCTTAAAGTATGTACAGCGTTTTCTAAATCTGTTAATGCTTAAATATATTTTGAAGGGGCATGCTACTATATGCCCTCAGCTGTCAGCATTGTTTATTTACGTAATCACTGCGCAGATAATTTCACACTCTCTTCGCCGTCTCTCTCTCTGCCGCAAAGAATGGTTTATTGACATCTTCAGCATGCTGTCGACGCAACCAGCTCATAATGTCCGTAATCGTATCATTAACAAATGTTTTTAAGTTTACTTTTGGAGATATCTCTCCAGTTGATGGTGGGGTCTTAATGGGGGTGAGGGGATGCAAGAAGGGTTGTGTAGCCGCAGCTGAAACAGGGGCGCTTGAGACGAATTAATGAAGGTCGCTAAGCTGCACCACGCAGCACTTGCCCTTTCCGATCGGGTCCCCTTCTTGTGTAGCCGTCAATGCTTTAACAGAACGCTCCGGATGATTGATAGCTTTAGTCGTCGACCCCTTAGGGCTAGTAGCATTAGCCACGTCACAGAAGGATGCGACTCCTAATGACGGTTGCTCCTGTCTTTGAAGTGAAACAAGAAACATATTCACCCACTGTTAGAATTCTGTCCACAACAGCAGAAGAAAAGCTCAGCTGGATAACCGGCGTGTAGCCCGTGTGGAAGAGTTCATTAATGCCCAAGTATTGCATGTACTGTAAACGAGATTTCATAGAATAACACTACCAGTATATGTACAGCGTATTTCGGAAGTATGTGTACAGCGTATTTCGGAAGTATGTGTACAGCAATACCAAGTAAGTTATCTCCAGACTAAAATTACCAGCTGGGGCAAATGAGTCCCGCCTTAAGTAAGATTGATTATCGTAGATACTTTGTTGAACTACTAGCTTGATACTAGTTAGATTTCTTCCAAAAAGATGAAAGAAACAAAAACGTCCTACCCGTTTTGTCGTCATAACCTTCCATTTTAACCCATAGATATAAAACGAAATGCCTGATGATAATTAACACTATTCTCACCGACCATACAAACACAGCCCCATGTAACAGCCCCATGTAACATTTCATTTATTGGAATTACTCATAACAATATGAAGTTTCCGTACTGGTCGTTTATTACTTTTGTTGATCTCAATATAATTTTAGCCATCATATACATGCAAATATACATTGATCTTTCTGTCGGTAACATTAGCACATGTCATCAGTTAGTAATATTACCAAATTTCATCAGTTATTACTCAGCTGATGAAAATAAGCGGCATTATTTGCATCATGTTTTGATATTATTGTGAAACAATGTAAAAACGTAAGATTCAAGGGTACCATTTTTACATATCAGTTCTGTTTTAGCCCAACTACTAAGCAATAATATATAAATTTACAATCAAAATGCTGTTTTTAAAATCGCTCTGCATTTGTTTAAATGATAAACAGAAAAATATGTACTTCTTAGACACTACAAATCTACTGTTAAACGTTAATATCAAAAGTGTCAAGTCACTGTGACTCTGTTTGTGTCTACCTGTGCAATCAGAATCGGTTTATTTATCAATCTTTAAAGTCTTAGAATTCAGTACGCGGGTTTGTGTTTTTCTTGCACGAGTGTTAGTGGCACTAGTCTCCTTTATAATAAAACAATGGCCGAAGATACTTAGAATCATGAACTACAGACAAAAGGGGGAGAGTAGGTTTTAAAGTAACACATTTCAGAAAGCTTTCCATAATTCGACGATAATTCTAGGAGCATACAAAACGTAAATATATCGACAGTGCATTTATTTAGAGTATTCTGCTATTTATCTATCCCTCTGCCTATTTATCTGTTTAAGAAACAAACTTACAAACATTGTTTAAAATCAATATTAATAATACATAGTTGCTAAAGATTTTGCTCCTCACTGGCTAAGTGATAAATCTTCAGGCTTACGACACTACAAATCGGGTTTCGATACGTGTGGGAGGCTGGTAGGCAGAGCACAGATAGCCCATCATGTAGCTTTGCACGTAACAGCAACAAAACCAAACAAAAATTTTAATGCATTAAAATAAAGCCCTATAATGTATATGTGGTAAACTAAGTAATTTACAACATATTATCTTAATCTTTTTTATCATTGTAACGAATTTGTTGTTATATATTTATTTTAATATCGATGTTGTTTAGATTGAGTTTATATTCAAAAACATGCATAGTTTGTAGTGTTAGATAGGTATTACCCAACTCCCGCCTATTCTCCAAAGTTGTAGAAGATTCTCGAGA
>NW_013665770.1:289757-310504 GCF_000517525.1 Limulus polyphemus
TATACGTGTGTATGTAAACGCTTTAACCAGTATTGTTACGTAAGATTGAAGTTTCTAGAAAACGTTCCCACACTACAAATATTACTAATGCCACGCGCCAGAGAGTGTCTATTACTAGTTCGCTATAATCAGCATACTATAACTCCGAAAGCTATAATTGTGATTTTTAGAACGCTCATCAATCAGAAAACTTAAGATATTCGACCAGGAATATTTATAAATTTTGAACATTACAAATCGTTTAACTTCAGCGGATTCACATAGTGTTTTTTTACGAAAACTTTACCAATTTCAACGGCGGAAAACAGCGTGTGTGGCCAAGGAGACGAAGCTAGCTAGCTACCTGGCGAATCGTACTTACATCAACTCGTTCATTGTAAACCCTCGATAAGATATCAAGGAAGTTCCAGACTAGAAAGAAAACTTTATATTGTTTGTAAGTTTGTGAAACTTCTGTTTGTAAATCATTGTTTGTAATAACTTTTTGTAATAATTGTTATTGTAAATTATACTGTTGTGTGTATATTAAAACGTATTTGTGTTAAAAACGAAAACTGTGTGTATCAATCTTGTTGTCAAATATCGTAATTTGACTACAATATCGGCATATATTCAAATACTAAATCCAAAGTACAATTTAACTTCTAAATTTGAATTATCAGTTAACTCGGCTTCGACTGTTTGAAATTCTAATACGTAATGTCATGTAAAAATCGTAGAGCTTATTTCAACGATCAGATAATTACAAAGTTTATTATTTTTATCTTACTGGAATTTTCTATATATTTCATACTTCTCTCCTGGTGTTAATACATGTTAATTACAACAGTTGGTTCATATCTAAGAATCCAATGTAAACATTTCGTGGTCAATTCGACGGCAGAATGGGTGATTAAGTTTCTGGTCCTCTTGCTTTGATGAAGCTCGCTACCATAGTTGGGCAAGTGCTACTTAATCACAGGAATCACTTTCCTTGGCGACTGTTAACATTTTCTTAACTTCAGTCATATTAACAGTTACATGCAAAGAGTTCCAACACCAAAACCAACAGGAATGAAGTTAGTTTCATATTCTCCCTACCTTCATGATGTCATTCGATGTTAGTTTCGATGAAAATATGTGAATTACTTATACGATCTTTATGTTGTGATATACTTAAACTTCTGGAACACGGGAAATGTGTTTGAAAATGTATTATAGATGTATTATTGTAATAAAGTGTTCGGTAAGATAATGTGGAACACTTGGAAGATGTAAAGAATATATAATACCTTATGTTGTTTCCGGTCTTCTGCCTCTTTCACGTTTACATACAATTTGTGTACTGTGCCTGCTTTCAACTCTAAGCAAGCAGATAGAAAGAGAACTAAAGCCGGTGACTGTATATAATTACACCAACCCAGTAATATCTTAATGTTATGAGGTTTTAGTTTGGGCTTTGTAGAAGCGTGACTGTGGAACAATAGAAAGCGATCCAGCTGATATATATACATATACACACCTTCAAAAGTACGAGTAAATGTGGTTGCGGTCGTAGACGTATATATTTCTTTGCTAATTGGGACAAGTTCTTCCATTCCTTTTTGTGTTTGTGTATTTCTTTCGTGCGTAACACGCCTTCTCGTGTAGATCCCTACCCCATGGGGCGTAGCTTCATCTAACACACCCTACGGGGTACTTTTCCCAGACAATGATGCATACTTGGAACAATGGTTTTAAAAATTTAGCTGGCACGTGGGGGATAGCATGCAGAGAATTATAAGGCGACCTCTTTCGGTAAAACGTGCTAGATTTTCCAAATTTTGTGTGATAATTAGGACAGAATACTCGTGTTTTATTGTCTTAATGAATGAATTGTATGGTAGCATAGTAAATCATGTTTAAATCTAGAATAAGAGTTCGAGTAGGCATGAAATTATGCACAATTTAATTTAATAAGTGGCGAAAGCAGCATCCAAAAGAAAAATATTTAGTAGCATTCTAAATTGAGATTTAAAAAAAAACTTTTGCTGCAAATAGAGATAAGAGCTATGAAAAAATTTGATAATTATCTTGTTTCAGGTTAAGCCAATGTTTTGTATTTATTGACATCATAACACATGATGCTGATAAGCATTAGATACTGATTCTGGAATAAGCCAGAGCAAGAACTGCAAAGTTACCTTTAAAAAATGAGGATAAAAGATAAGAAATCAACACAGTATCTGCAAATGATATATTATGTCTTCCTATTTGATATTTCTGATAATTTCGAATGTATTTGACGCTGTGTTGATAATGATACACCTCATTACTATAATTTAATTATGTTTAAAATTCCAAAGTTTGATACTTTACAGTTTTCACTCACTTACGTTTCACAAAGGTGGATGGTGTTTCTATAGTCAGGTAGATTTACTAAGACTTTATAGATGGATGATTCTACTAGGCGAACGGTGCTATTAAGGTTCTATAGGCATATGGTTTTACTAGGCGTATTGTGTGTGTATTTACAAAGGCGGATGGTGTTTCTATAGTCAGGTAGATTTACTAAGGCTTTATAGATGGACGATTCTACTAGGCGAACGGTGCTACTAAGGTTCTATAGGCGTATGGTTTTACTAGGCGTATTGTGTGTGTATTTACAAAGGCGGATGGTGTTTCTATAGTCAGGTAGATTTACTAAGGATTTACTATAAGATGGATGATTCTACTAGACGAACGGTGCTACTAAGGTTCTATAGGCGTATGGTTTTACTAGGCGTATTGTGTGTGTGTGTTTTACAAAGGCGGATGGTCTTGTAGAATTACATACAGTTTTCAACTTGTCCCATCTTATGTTTATAGTTTTCATTTATATATTTAACTGTATTACATGTGTTTTAGAAAAGCGGACAGTGTTACTATACTTCCGTAAGGCTACACACAGATTTCAACTTGTCTCAACTAATGTTTATATTTTTCATTTATATATTTAACTGTATTACATGTGTTTTTATAGGAAAATATATCACTAACACATTTAACTTACTCCTGAAAAGTTATATCACACTCAATGTTTCGTTTTCATAAATATTGAACAAGACAGCTGATTGTGTTTTTATGATTTAGTACAAACTTAATGTATTGTAGTATAGTTTTTCGCTTCTATAATTGATTTGCATGATACAATTTTTACAATTATCGTCTTGAAAAGGATGTTTATTTAAACCTTTAATTATCATCCACTAAATTAAGATACAAACTTACATACAGTTTCACTAATTTGGTTTTATGGATTAAATATATTATTCCTCTACCCTATGATTTTTATTGCGTATAACAGTTCTTGGTAAAATATTTCATTTTACACATGTTAATTTATAGTTTTTACTTAAATATGTTTTACAAAGGCGGATGATGTTACTAGGTGGATTGTGTTACTAAGGTTCTATAGACGGATGGTTTTACTAGACAAATTGCGTGTGTCTGTTTTGTTTTATGTAAAAATGTTTTATATTTGTTTTGTAAAAGCAATGGGTAATATTTACTTGCGGGTTCGGACCAAAGAGGCTTTCAAAAAAATGCCCGACTTTTCCTGGACCAACTAGAGTTAATTTTCATGAAAGCAAACATTCGGTACTTATAAGTTATTTTATGCAAAAGTGAATTAACATTGTTTGCGTAAATGTATGATATTGGCTGAGTGTGTGTAACTTTAAAATAATTTTTGGTCAAGCGCTTCATTACCATTTCAGTCAATATCACCTTATTACGTGCTTCTTTGTTGATATTGAGCTGGTTTTAGTAGATGTTAAATAAGTATACATATGTAAATATACTATCGTTACTCCGTAACCATAGTGATGAACAAACCGTGAATTCGTTAAATTTGTTGGAAGATTTGTGTAGGATACGAAGTAAGCTCTTAAATTACTATATAAAGTTCGAACAACATCCTGAAACAAGTACAACTATACAGTAAAATAAATATTACTATAAGTTGGAGTAAGCTTTAAGTTTCATATATCGCAACGGGGCACCTCTTTAAACAGTTAATAATATGCCGTGGTACTAATACCTTGGAGACGTAATATATATCTTTGATAAGCATAATATAATACACCTTGGAGAAAAACGATTTATGCATGACCTCATAGGTTTCATGGTAATTTTTTTCTTTTCAATCTCATACTCTGAATAGAAACACACTAAAAGTTAAAAAAGCCACACATAACACTTTGATTTTGATTTTTTACAATTAAATCGTACATACACTGTGACTTGAATATTTGAGTTTTTATACAAAATTTCGTTGTATGTGAAACAACACAACTCTATGTTCTTTTCGTTGTTTGTTTCTTATAGGTATGACGTTCTGACTATAAAAGCATACAAATAAGAAGGAAGCAAAGATGTGGAGATTTTCAGTTTGGCACCAGATTCTCCTCTTTGTTCTAATCTCGCCAGTTCTCGTAGCCAGTCACAAAGGAGGTAAGCTGGTCCATGGTTGTTCTTGTGATTTGTACTTCATTTTCTTGCTAAAGCTTTTGTCAGACTATATATCCATATGGATTTTCTAAGAGTGAGAGACTATTTCATTATTTTTCACGCTATAATAATCTGTTATTTTAATGTTTTATAAATGAGTGTAAAATAAATTGTATTATGTTAAGCGAAAATTGATTATTGAATATTATCATGCAACGATTAGACACCTAGTAGTTAAACGTTTATTGAAAAGCCAACGTAAACTGGTCCACGATGATTACAAAAGTATTTATCTCATATTAAAAAGCACGCCTGGCCAACAGAAGTTAGAATCAGAAAATAAACCCAATAATCCGTGTGCTTTCCGAAAGTGCACTTTTTTTTCATCTGGCGCAAATGACATATGTTTGACATGCATAATTGGGTTACAAATCATCAGAAACGAAAATGTTTACTTGATTCCCTAGCTACTTGATATTCCAAGACTAGGAATAAATATATATTTTTTCAATTCCACTTTTATGTAAACTTCGGTTTCATCTCGTAATTAAAACATATCACTCTGCAAGGATTAAAATACTTAATAAACAAAATAAGATGACAGAAATACATGAACATTCTCATCTTATTTAAAAGTTTTATAAATCATCTTAATCATTGGTTTTGTGTCCACCAGAACAAAGAACTACACCCAAGTGTTTCGAAAATACGAATAAGACACTAATCATAAACAAGTTCCAGAGTGTGCGAAAAAAACACGAAATAATAAAACAAGAAGGCACCAACAGATCACCGAATGACATTTATATGATTTATATTTATATGATGCGTGCAATTAATAGCTTTAAATAACCCGGATGAAAAAAAAAAGTTTTCTCTTTTCAAAGAATCGTTATTGGTTTTAAGTGAACGTTCGACTAAAGAAGTGGAACTTGTGCGTTCAGCATATGTGTTGAAATAATTAACTAAAATTTTATAAACGTTCCTCTGTTACATGGTGTATGTTATTCAGTGAATTACCACCGTAACTATAAAGTGACATCAGTCCGAAACGCAGCTTCATTAACATAATATGCACTAGTTCATGCAACACTAGAATTACTTTGTAATAGAAATAACTAGAAAGTTAATCCACGTTATTTTGTTTAATGTAAAACAAATTTCTTTATTCAATCAGACAAGGGTTGGCTGTGGGTACTGTTGATGAGCTGACTTCCATCTTAGCGCGAACATTTTGATGAAACAAACAATTTCTTTTGTATTGTTTGTCGCTTAATATTTTTAATTTGTTGAGTAGCTAAAGTCTTTGTATTCTCAAAAATGTCGTGAAAATCTATATTTTCATATCATTCGTATAGAAAGATGCACTTGGTGTACGCTTTTCAAAATGGAACCCTTTTCATGAAAACTCCCATGATTTGTTTTGCGAATTTCGGCTATGCTAGATGTTACTACGAGCTAGTTTTTCAAAATACAATTTAGAACTATACTTTTTTAAGTTTTTACACCAAACGAATATTGTTACAAACTAAGATTGTGTTTATTGTTCGAGCTATCCCCCTTTCTTTAGTAATTATTTACTCCACGAGTCTGAACTGACAAACGAAAACATCTTCCTTGAATAAACGCGCTGACAACCTTATAGAGTGTGGCTTTATCAAGATTACAATTTATAGCTCCTTCTTTACTCATTTCCATTTTAACAAGAAGTATAACTGCAGTTATAAACATGTCGAAAAAAACTGCTAAATTCATCCTCACATTGAATTGAATCACTGTTGCTTTATCGTAAATGACGAATTCAGAAAGCTTTAAGGACACATAACAGCAAATATAAAATGACATAAAATCAAAGTAAGAAGATACACGACGGAATTAACATACGAATGCCTGGCTCAATCTCTTTAAATTTTTCATTTAAAGCACTGCAGGACTCTTAAAAAACAGGGATACAGGATTTTCAACCGCTGCGTCTACATGGTTATACAGCGAACAGGGCTGTATTATAAAGCTATTTTATAGTAACTCACGTTGGAGCAGACAGATGGTGAACTCGTGAAAATAAATAAATATATATATACATTTCTCCAAACCCAGGTGTTAGCTTAAGATTATTATAATGTACCTTACTTTTTGTATGCATTTTTTTATATTTACTGCAACAGGCGCTCTACAGTTTAGTAGTTAGTGTCATGTGTGTTGTAATTTGTACATAAACTTTGGGTTTCACCTTGGCATTAACCCTGATTTTACTTCTCTAGTCCTCTCCAGATATTTACCCCTATGGGCTTTTGCGTAACTCTAAGCAGAATATATTGCTCTACAGCATTTAGCTGATCAATAGCTTAGCATTAAAGTTGGTTCACGCTGTGTTTCTATGATGTAATTCATAAATAATTGTGTTTTTTATTTCAAAAATAGTGCTGAAGCATTTTCATTAATTTTTTTCCTAAAAGTGTTCAGTATTTCTCATGCTGGTTTATGAATTAGAACCCATATAACTAAAGAGCGATATAAACCTAATACTGTACAACCCTAAAGTGTTGAAAATATTACAACAAAGTTATACTTAGATTTATGCATTCTTAAAAACAACTCGCAATACAATTTGAAACTTTTTATAACTTATATCAAGAACAAAATTATGACCCCCCCCAGTGGCACAGTGGTATGTCTGCGGACTTACAACGCTAGAATCCGGGTTTCGATACCCGTGGTGGGCAGAGCACAGATAGCACCTTGTGTAGCTTTGTGCTTAATTACAAACAAACAAACAAAATTATGAAAACAACCTGCTTCAGATGAATATCGGAACAATTAGTTGTTAAACTAAGTTTTTAATACTTTTCTTTTTTTAATTATGTACCTATTAGAAGATATTATGTAAATAGTATTTACAAGACTATGATCTTAGGCTCTCGCAATATGCAGGTTGTGGGTTTGAATCCCCGTCGCCGAACGTGCACGCTTTTTCAGCCATGGAAACGCTATAATAGAACAGCCAATCCCACCATTTCGTTGGTATGATAGTACCTCACGAATTGGCGGTAGGTAGTGTTGACTTCCCTCTAGTCCTTCGCTGCTAAGTCAAAGACGGTTACCTGGAAAGTAGATGGGCACCACCAACTAAAACCTGCCCAAGTATCACTGATGGAGCATCAGCATCCAAGGAGAAAAAAACAGTCTTAGGCTTTCTGGCAAAAGGTGTTATTAGTATTTTGTTTGGGTTTATAAGCTTCTGGTCTGAAATATGGCAAAACTGAAGATGGATTAATGTCATTTTTTTTCCTAATCAGTTCAAGACGACAATTTCCTTAAACCTAAAGTAGCAACAAATTCAAGATTGGTTTTCAAAAAGGCACACCTTCAGTTCATTGGCTGGTTGCTTTTTTTTTCCTTACTTTTGTTACGTCCCCTAACGTTGTTGTTATTCAAATAGAAGTATTGTTACCATAGAAATAGAAAAGGTTGGAATGGCTATTTATTTTAATCTAAGTGAACTCATGTAAACTAGAAGTTTATTAAGACTACATTACTGTATCTAGCAAAGACAGTAAATTTAAAGTACGGGCGGTCCCAGCGGGGGGAACAACAGAATTATGTTTATGAACACATGAAACCAGAATCTCCTGTGTGGTCCGTATACTTAGAGTCTTCTTCGGTCAGAGCTATTGGATTTAAATAGCTATTGACACGCAAGTTTTATGCTGGTAGTTCAGGCGAATACAAAAACTCATTTAGGATATTACATCCTATCTATTTTTCATTCCCCTTTTACCCTATAGTCATATTGTTTACGAATGGTTTAGACTATATTTCTACGAGATCACTTACTGACGCTTTTTTATAGTGGCTGAAATTCTGACCTCTCTGAATATGTTAGTAATTATCACTCTAATTCTGGCCACTAAATGACCTAATCTGAGACATTTCACTTTCTTCTAGTTGGATACTACACGCTTGTCTATTCAGTAGCCAATTTACGCAACAGGAGTCAGCCAACTATCGTTTTTTTTTTCTGTATATATATATATGTCATTTTCCAATATAGGTGGCTTCCCTTCGCTGTTTCTTTTAAACTAATTGTGGCTTTTGGGTGCCTTGCTTGTTTGTCATCCTTCCTCTACCTTCCCACATTGCTGTATGGCCAAAAGGAAAATGCATTATTGTGTGTTTGGGTCTGAGAGGCAAAAAGATGTTGATAGAGGGTGTTTTGAATGGTGTGGTACATGTGTAGGGTGATCTGTCCGAAACAAGGAATTTCTTTAACCCTGAAGCGACCAGGGAGCTGAACAATAGTTGACCCCCTTTTCTCCTCTCTTGATACTTGCGGCATAATTTGGCAGCTGGTTTCTAGCTGTGAATTTTCCGCAATTTTTCCTTCAGAAGGAGACCGTCAAAAGAAACATTAAACAGAATTAGCCGTGAAGAATTTAACAGATAGCAAGTAATGCATCTTACGAAGGAAGTTTTTATGAGAATTTACGAACCGCATCAACATTCTCGAAAATGTTTTCATGCCCTGCTCAGTCCTTAAGCTTCCCGCTGTAACCTCTGTCAGACTTTATGTACGTTATGAGACAAAATAAAAATATCACAAACACTTAGAATATCTTCACAGCCTTAACCATTACGCTAATTAAGGACCATTAGTCGCACAAACAGATTTTATGCTTCCGCAGTAGCGACACCCGCAAATGGAATCCTCGAGATTGTGTCAGTGATGATGCCTTCCAACACATACCAATACATTAAAGTCCTATTTACACATGAAGAGGGAAACAAAATATTTATCATTTCGTGATAATGTAGGCGAATAAGCAATTATGCTTTTAGTCAGGTCCGGTGTGTTCGTTTGTGTGTGTGTGTGTGTGTCTGTAAGCTTTGACTAAAACACATTATGTTAAATACTAAAAAAATTGGTAAATCGTATGCTTTTCCAAGGCAATGTAATTTTTAATTAATCTAGCTTTTAATAGATACGGAGTGCATACCCCTGAACCCCCTATTAATCTTAAGTTTACTAAAGCCATGACATTTTTGAAAGGTACACTTTCTATTGTATGAGACATTTGCCTGTGCTTTATTGTATGTTTGACACAAATGAAATGTCGCTTGACTTGTAAATGTATCTTTGTAAAATAATTCATATCGCTGCATCTCTTAAAAAGATAATGCCATAGTAATATATTTTACTGTACCCGTTTCAATAGCTTTACTGAAAGTATTATATCTTCGATTACATTCGCTTTTTAACCTGATTTATAGATATGATATTCTGATATACTACTCACTACTGATTTGGGTAGAATCGAATAGTTTTCTCACTAGACTGCTCCTTTTTAAATACTTTTAGCTAAACCTCCAAATTTGACATATAGTTTTTGGTAAAGCAATCAAATTCGTCCCTTTTCCTATCTACCAGAATACCTAAAACTAAGAAATATGGACATCTAACTGTCTTAAAAGTTTCCAAACACATTAATACTACAAGTGCTAGAAACAGTTACGTTATTAAAAAGTATTAATTCAATAGTTATACTTATTCTAAGCTAATCGAATCATTTGATTTGTAAACACTAGTGGATAAATAGATCACTTTTAGTAGTCTTTTTTTATGTTAAGATCTAATTTATTATTCGAGTTCCAGATTATTCCAGATAACTAATTGTGTAGCTTTACGCTTAACAACAAATAAACAAAAACATATTTACCAAATAAAGCAGGGGTATATGTTATGTAATTTTCATGAAATCCAATAACAGGTGATCCGAAATTCATTAAATTTACCGACATACGTAGTTGCAAATCTATATATATATATGTGTGTGTAACATTTGTTTTTCTATAGATTATTTACGCTGTGTCCACAGTGGGGAATCGAACCGAGGATTTTGGCGATATAGGCCCTCTAGCTTATCGCTGAAACACCACACGAAAGATCTGTTTTACTAATCTTAGTTTTATAACTATTCCGAGCTATGAAGCAGTGAAACGCAAATAACATGTTTATTGTTTCTCCGCACTTCGATAATGATCCCTAACATTTAAGTGTGGGGGTTAAGTATCCCCGTGTGCCGTATTTCAACTCCATTAACGTTCTCTACAAGTTAATAAACATTTCTGTCAACTGAAGATTGTCATATTTTAAGTAAATTCCGCTTCGCACTTTCTCTCGCTTCCTCTGCCAAACTACTAATCCAAACACATTAGTAATACAATATAAACGGTATATATATATATATGTGTGTGTGTGTGTGTGAGTGAGACAAGTGTCCCGGGGTTTGTTATTGCAAGGTCGTGTTAGCGTGACGAGCTTCGCTAGCATGGCGAACCACGCGCGAATCAGCCGGCCATGTTTATTTTGAAAATGTTAAAGTAAACAATGACGTTGTTTGAATAGGTCGCAAATCTCCACTTGCTCTACGCTTTATAGGTTCAGACGTTTTGTAATTAGTTTAATGTATTTTCTGTACAATTACTGCAGCATTCTAAAGCCACCTTCTTAGGACTCAAGAATATTAGGTGATTTTCAAACATCCAGCTCATTAATTTACATTGAGGTGCCTAACTATAGCCGACTGTATTGCCATTGACGTTAAGCAATACAATAATGAGTATTTTAACAATATTTTCCATTATTTCTTTGCTATGTCCATTTATACTTTATGCAGTTGCTATAATCTTGGAATCAGGAGCTTTAAACTCTAAATATATCAGTAGAAATACTGAAAAACATGTTAACTATCCCCCCCCCCCAGTAGCATAGCGGTATGTCTGCGGACTTATACTGCTATAATCCGGGTTTCGATATCCATGGTTGGTAGAGCACAGATAGCCCTTTGTGTAACTTTGTGCTTAATAACATACAACGGCTAAGTATTGTTAAATAAAATTGAATGAGACGTCACGTCTAACGTAGTTAACAATCTCAAAAGCTTAAAAACTTGATTAATTGTATCACCATATTGATAAGGTTAACAATTCAGTTCTAAGAACCCGGGACTGAAAGTAAAAGAGAATAAGTATTAGATGTTCGATGTGCGTCGTCATTACTAAGCTACAACTTAACTGGATGTGTATTCGCTACAAAAACGTTCGGTATTATTGCAGGTTTCTATCTACCAAAACACTTCCCATTCTACTGCCTATCCCATAGTATCATGATCTAGTATAGAATATAGAAGCTCGACCTACATATACCTCTACGAACCAGCTTTCTGTGTGTGCAAGAGTGTAAACGTCTACTTTCACTACTGTACAAAGGAGGCGCGGCTTCTAGCAATAGAGTGGGAAGGCAAGAGGCGTGACCTTTTGAAAGATTGGGCCTGTTGGTGCAAAAAAAAAGAGGAGATGTATGAGTGTCTATGTTGACCTACAGTAATGGCAGACAAGGTAGCGGATGAATTATCTCGACAGATGATATTGGGTTATTTTAAACAGTGCAATAGCCTAGTTTGTATCTTTCCTTTCTCCGTAACTGCATAAGTGTGATCTTTCTAAAAAATAAATCAAGATAGTTAACATAAAATTAAGATATTACAAATTCTGTGGAAGTTGAATGTACTTGATTTGATACATCTACGGAGAAAATAAATGTTTCATCTTCTGTATATAGTCACAACTTTGGTAGCTAGAAGGTAGTCGAAAACGGATCCAGCTTCCTTCTGCTTCCCTAATGTGAAGGAAAGCTTTTATAAACACAAAACAACAACCTCATCTCTTATAGTTTTGTTTGTTTCGAATACTCGCGCAAAGCTATGCAAGGGTCAATGGGTTATCTGCGCTAGCAGTCCCTAATTTGAAACTGAATAACTAGAGGGAAGGCAGCTAGTCAACAGCACTCACCACCAAATCTTGGTTATTTTAATCGAATAGTGGAATTTGGCCATTACTCGTATAACGCATTTCGGCTCCAAAGTGCGGGCGCAGTATTATGAAGCAGGACATGAACCCTGTATCCTGGGATTGACAGTACAACAGACTACATCAGACCCATCTAACAGCTTCACCAGTACTATAATATTGCTAAGTTTGTTAGCCCTAACGTAGTATTAATGTGTGTTGTTTATAATAGATGGATGAGACAGGTTCAAGTCCTAATACAATTATACCTTAGTTTCTATGGACTTGTTTGGACTCAGATTACAGCGGAATCTAATTCGTTTTATTTCTATTTTTTGTATAAATATGGTCGGACCTGAAAGTATTACTTTTTGCTCGAACTAAGTTGAACCTCTTGGGCTTTTTAATTCGGACTCGGATCAAGCCGGATCTTAAGTTGAGCAACTGGGACAAATTATAAGGCCTACAAATTCAAGTAATTTAATTTTTAATCTTCTTCCGTTTCTTGAATAAGTAATCTGCGAAAAACGAGCATTGACATTAGTAGTTAATGAAATATGCGCAGTATTTTATTTGAGTAAACCTAGTATATAAAAAAAAACTGTAATATCTAACTAACCCTATAAATGTCTTCAAGACTCGCGTTGTCTTCTTGACCAGATAGTCATGCCACTGCAAACGGAAAAGCAATTAATATAAATCATGATTTTTTAAACATTTCTGTTTTAATCCAACGACGTACATCTATAATGAGTAAATCGTAATTTATTAATACTAATTTTTGGTATATTCTTTACATCGTTTATCTTTAAATAATTTGAGAGATTATTTATTAATTGACATAGTTATCAGACAACTGCTGAAAAATACACGATTATCATTTGTCAACATGCATGCACTGTTCGTTAACAACGTTTTCTTTCTTTCTGGTTTTCATGTAAATGTTTTAAATTAAAATCTCAAGAATGCTTTCTTTCACATGTTAGGTGTACACATGTATATATCGATGTGGATATATCAAATTTAATACGTAAAAAATTTCACTAGAATAACGTCTCTAGATGCTTCATGATGGAATTATAGTTCTTTTAAAAATTACTTTTCAAGAAAGCAGAATTTGTATATACGAAAGATCTACAGCAGATATCTACAACATTGCTTATCAAGTTATACCACCAAATTCACTCGAACTTCAATCTACTTTCAAAGTTTCATTGTCCACAGACACAGCTGTCATGATGTATGCATTACTGGCGTTAGACAGCCTACAATTAATGTATGTAGGGTTACAGTCATCAACCTCCCCTACTCCAGTTTTTCTGTAAGGCTTTTACGAGTGAAGTCCTTAAAAATATAAATCATGTCCATTTTTCATCAATTATCCATATTCATCTAAACCCCGGTCGTTTTCAGAAAGTACAGGGACAAAATCAATCAATAACATCTTTCCCATCTTTATAGAAAATGTGTGGCTTTCTTTTTTGACATATCAGTGAAATATGACTCTACGTATTCCAAGTGTCGAATTACCACCTATATTTGGTTATCGAATTAACTACTAGGAGACCGGGTTGTACATTTGTTTTGTTTTCCTCCTTTCGTCCCTGATCGATGCACACCTATGTCTTTTGTGATCAACACTTATACTTACTTGGTAAAGTTCTTTTTTCATTTCTTGAGCGAACGGACATCGTCCAAGAAGGACTGGTTTAGGCTATGTACGGGTATTTCAGTAATCGTTTTACCTTTCATTGATCTAACAAAGACGTTTGTAATATCACAACCATCGGTAATCTATGTTGATATATATGGTTAAATAATAGGTATCAGTTATGTTACTGACTAATTCTTTCATATTAATCAGCGTTGAATGACTATAATATTTTATTATCACCAAACATTCGTATTTTGGCAAGGAAAAAAAGGAAGTAGAAGCCCCAAATATTTCAATGACATGTCACAAGTTCACGAACAGCGTGGGTCTCACGTTTCCTCAAAAATTGGTAGTTTTGGTGTTAATACGAAAATTACAAACTAGCCCGTGACTGTATAGAATACTTTACTTTGATATGAATAGATAGTAGCCTGATAAAAACGAGCAGACAATTTGATAAATTTTTAGTTCCATAAATCTTGATTCCAGGAGTAAAAGTAATTCAGAATGAAAATAGACTGTTAGATCAGAGTAATCCACGTATATGTACCAGACGGTATTTAGTAATTATAACAATACAAGGTCACCTACTTCATACACCATTTCTTCCTATGTAGGGTTCTTCGTGTGGTTTCTTGAAGTGGTTTAAATTCAACTCAGATATTGTTAGACCGTTCAGCATCTAAAACTAACATCAGTTGTCTCATATGTATGGTATTTATATAATCATTCATCATAATTCTTAGAATCTGTTCATAGCAAGTCAGTATAAAGTCAGGTTTATGGTGATATATCATTGGTTGTGTGTTTCGTCAGTAGAGCAAAAGAAAAGATCAAAGTCATTGCAGTAATCCTCAGTATTCTAATGAAGAATCAATGTTCTGAGAAACAAATGTATGCGTGTGGTGGCGTTTACAAGAAAAGACCGATATCACTCACCTTTCTGTTGACGAAAGTACAATAATTTTAGGCTTAATATCCATAAAATCAATTTGCTAGTGAGGAGTTTAACCTTATTCGGAATAGATTATTTATAATCGATTGTAAGAGAAACTACTTCGTGGTTAGTCAGGAAGTCGTTTCTCTTTAGCCGGTAATTACGCACGTGGGGAAGAGTGCGGGGTTTTGTTTCTGTTTCCCTAACTCCGCCAAACACTTGATCGTTCGGCATTAGGTACAATACTGGGTCTACTGGAAACTGTAAAAATAAATAAATAAACTGGTAACGAGTGAAAATGTATTTTAGAGTTCGTGATAACTTACCTTATATCAAAAACATAAAGTGTAACATTAGGTATTAACATTTTACAGAACGAACTCCAAAAGTCCGTTTTACATATTCATATTCATTATAGCTGTTATATGCATGAAATATAATATGTATATATACACATTCAGCAAGACGAAAGGAAGTAATCACACCCTGCTGAATACCTTGTGATTAACCTTTGAGAAAATTCTAAAAACCTATTGATTTTAAATAAAGCAGAAATTCTCAAAATTAGCTTCTTGTACTCTATATATATATATATATATAATATACATATATATATAATTATATATTTTGTTCTATTTCAGATTTTGTTCTATTCTGATTTAGATTAAAATAATGTGTTTAATTAATTCGCACATGACTGACTAGAATAGAGTTACTGGGCAACTGGTGCACTTGCCCACTTGACAATTACCTAATTAAAAGTTAGGTTAATATTGACTAATGTGATGCTTATGTTCATTGCCAAATGCTCATTTGTATTGGTCTGAAACTGTTATGAATAGGTTCCTGTACTATCAAAAAGAAAGACAAATATTATCTATGTCATTCTGTTTCCGAAGTGTCGCCAATCTACTTGAGACAAGCGCTTTGTATGTAGTTTCATTTTTTTTCCCCGTTTGGAACACTGCTTGCCAATTGAATGATGTCCTCTGCAGTACCATCATAAAGAGGATGTCATCCACGGATTAAGACACACTTTATCTACGCTATCTTCTCTGCTCTGGCGCCTAGCTGCTGAGTAAGCTCCAGAAAATTAACCCTCCATCCCATTTAACAAAAGAATCTACTAGTCAAGATAAACTTTGTGTTATAGTGGCCATTTTTCTCTTCTTCTGCACCTAAGCAATAGAGGAATTTTGTGAGTGTGTGTGTGTGTGTGTTTATTCTTTTTTCTAATATCTATAAAGGTACTTACCAATCTGAAAGACTGGTCGAACTAAAATGTAGACACCTTTACGTAATTACTTTTTAGTAATAGAATATGTATTTTGCTATTGTTTGCCGTTTTAGCACGAGAGCTTCGAAAGGAATCAAAGATGTTTAGGTTATTTGTTTGTTTTGTTGAAATTTGCGCAAAGCTATTCGAGTGCTAACTGCGATAGCCGTCACTGATTATGAAGTGATAAACTAGTGGGAAGGATGCTAGTCAACACCACCCATCATCAACTCTTTAGCGACTCATTACCAACAAACACTGAGACTGACTGTCACATTACAACGCCCTGAAGGCTGAAAGGACAACCATATTTAAGGATAGGTTTCGATCCCGTGAATCTCAGATTGCGAGTTTAGTGCCCTAACCAACAAGCTATGCCAGGTCAAAATGTTTAGTATAAAAACTTTTTAAACTACAGAAAATAGAGTAGCTCCCAAAGAGTTTCCAAGGTTACAGTTGTGATATGCCACTGAACACGCTCCACACTTTAAATTGTAGGGTGTTATAACTGTGACAGTCAATCTCGTTATTCGGTTAAGCATCACATTAGTAAGCGGGTGCTGCTGAGTGGTTGCTTTCCATCTGGTCAAAGCAGTTTTGGATTAAGGATAATTATGCTTGTACCTTAGAAGCCTCTGACTTGGTCATTTATATAACCCATGTGTCACATGAGGTATTGTTCAGGTTGAAAATAGCAATATCCGAAAAGTAAAGAGTTTACAACACAAATTTTGTAAACGACCACACAAAAACGCCTCGTAAAAAGCAAACACTGACTTATATCACAACCTATTTCTGTTGGTTGCATCTTCATGTTCATTGTGAAGTTTTATGCTTGTAGCAATGGATTTTGAGACGCTTAGTATTTATTCGTCGGTGCTGTATATGCCATTTCAAATATGACAGTTAATTTGTTGAACTATTTTGTCTCGTAGTTTTGATATTCCTGACACTAACAGTCTATTAGACGATTTATATCGAGTAAACAAAATGTTTCCTGATAAAAGATAAAAAAAGGTGTATACGGTTAGATGCAACTTATTATTTTCTATTACATTGTATGGAAATAAACTTATAAAATACATATACCAAATAAAGAACTACATTTGAAAACTATTTTAGTGTATTCTTTAATTATGAGTTATTATTATTATTATTATTTTGTCGAATGATATTTCTCAATCTCTAATTGATGGTATATGTTTAAGAAAATAAGTCGCTTTCTGTTCATTTCGGATACTCTCGCAAAACTATACAAGGGCTATTTGCGCCAGATGTCCTAATTTTGAACTAATAAACTAGAAGAAAGGTAGCTAGCTAGTCAGCAGCACCCATCGCCAACTCTTGGGCTATTATAGTTGAATAGTGGAATTTAACCGTCAATAACGGTAATACTAAAAGCGCGAAAGACGGGGCGCGAACGACGGCTCTCATCCAGTGTACTGTAAGCTAATCGCTTGTCCACGCCCGACCCTTTGTTTTATGAAACTAATTTTTGTTATCTATTACAATTCTGTAACTTAATAAGCGATCTTGTAGGTTGGACAACAGTGAGTTATTCTTTTACTCGTAAAGAAATGTAAGTTATAACAAGAATCAGGTTACATTGTGTTCAAAATCGTGAAAACAGATAGACTATAAGTTAATTGAAATATTAACTAAGTCCCTCTCTTTCAGATATCAAGTAATAATAATCAAATAGTAATGCCTTTAATGGAAATTTACACAGTGATTTCAATTGAAGGATTTATTGTATGATTACTTTTACAACGATCATTTCTTAAAAAAATGATGATCTTAGAGAACTTTGTTTCACCAGAGGCAGGTTGAAAATCACAAGCTTCATTCAGAAACATTTAGACATGGAACAGGATAATTTTAAAACCATATTTTTCTGCATACCCAAATAGCTTTTCTCGAAAACTAGTTTTACTTTTATTACAATCATGAACTTTAAAATGAAGTAGGGATCCTGCTATAAAAAATGATGAAACAAGAATGAAAACCACAATCACAAATTTATAAAATGTAATCCTTACATACATAAGTGTGTAAAGCTGCCACAGTAGGAATTAATTATATAAATTTGTGATTGTGGTCTTAATTCTTGTTTCATTACTTTTTTATAGAAGGATCTCTACTTCATTTTAAAATTCACAATGTTTTAGTACTTCTTTTTGTTTACTTTTTATTAGTTATACCTATATAAAGTATATACTTTACCTTTAGAAACTGTCGTGTGTCTATCCATCGATATGTTGGGTTGAAAATATACTTAAGTACGTGCTTTATTTGTTTAACATTTATATTATACCTATATATATATATATGGATTTTCATCGGAATATCAAAAACGAATACCCACCGACCAGTCAATAAGCTGGAAAAATCTTGTAGCGATAGTCAGAGTCGCCTAGGCGCTAGTCCCGCTGACGTGATCAGGTAGGTAGTTAGTAGACAAAAAAGTTACTATTTTAGAAAATTTTGAATTGTTAAACCGGAAATATTAACGACTTTTTTTTTAGCGTATTATTAGTACATATGCGCATCATATATTGTAACCAATACTTTGAGTGGTCTGTTTGTCAATTAGGAATTCAGTAGGGTGGTTTTTCGGCGCGTGAATTATTTGGAATCCTTGTCGATCCCCACTATTAAGTACCACCGTACTTAGAATACATTAATTTCAATAAAATGGTACCATTGTGCAAGATATAGCGAGGGTCGATGAACATTTCCCAGAACAGATGATGTTTACAGTAACTTTATTTAGGAATAGACTTGATATTTAATTTAGAATGACATAAAGCACATTAAACGTTGTTTGTAACTGTTTTGAAACACTCTACCATATCTAAACTTTTCCAAATAAAATTTGTGATTCTCAACATACGTTTAGTGATATTCCATTCCCTTAGGGTAAATAATGTTCAGATGTAATAATTTTAAATAAGAAGTTCTCTTTATAATTACCTTGTACATGTAAATCAGCACATTTGCTATTCGTTAATGAGGGCATTCTTGTTTTAAATAAACTTGTAAACTTACAAAAAAAAATCTGTTTGACTTCAAAGTTTTATTTCAACAATATAATGACACACATATATATATATATTATATCAGATAAAAATTTTACAAAGTAATTTAGTTTGTTTCACACACAAAAAGAAAACTTAAAATGTCCAAAATGAGAAAAGCTCTACTAGTTCTATTATAGGTTAATGCTTCCTTATTACTGCATTCCTTGACTAAGTCTACAGTCAGCTGAATATTTCTACCAATTTTTACTAAGTCACGCTTCTACGTCTCTCCAGTTAGAAACAAGCTTTCCGTAGTTCAAGATTGAGGTGCAGTCACTAACGCTTGTTGATGTGGTATGATCTTAAATATTTTACGCTGGACGCCAAATTGGTTGGATTGCCTTAATATTTGACAATGTCAGCTGTTTATGGCAAACTTGGTTTTATCATTAACTAAAATTTTATATATTTTTTATCTTCTGTTTGATGAAGAACAAAGATAATCCAGCAACACTTAGATTTTGGCTCTGAAGCTTCTTAAGTTGAGTGTTGAAGGCATAAATCATAAAAAGTCACGAGTAGAAATGTTGGTGTTTTTAACAACCTGAACAGAAGCACAGAAAGGATAATTAGTGTGTGTGTGTGTGTGTATGTGTTAGTTAAAAGAAAGCATACAGTTAAATATGCTGATTGATGTGTAAGCTAGAGGTTGACGACACAGGTATCTGCGAATTGTACAAGCACAAGAACTTCAAGGTGTGTAAATTCAACCAATGTTTTAGTTAGAATTGTCGCAGACAATATAATCAATTCTGTTTGTACATAAACATTAGAAAAATAGCAATTTTCAAAGCATCATGTATCTTCTTAAATTAATCTGTAATAATAATTCCGTATATTTTAGGCATTCTATTTTTGAGAACATTTTCTTTAAATATTGGTTAAAGTCTACTAAAAATGGATTTAACACTTTTGGCTCAAGGCCTCATGATATAATTATCCTGACTGTAGACCTCCACGCAATGGAACTCCAGAAATGGAATAACAGTTTCAGCTACGAAATTCTCGAAATTCTTTGTAACTACCCCTGTTTACTGGAAGTATTTGTTTGTTTGTTATTAATTTTCTCGCATAGCTACACGAGGGATATTTGCGCTAGCCGTCCCTAATTTAGCAGTGTAAGACTAGAGGGAAGGCAGCTGAGCGTCACATTATAACGCTCCCACGGCTGAAAGGACGAGCATGTTTGGTGTGACGGGGATCGAACCCGCGACTCGCAGATTGCGAGTCGAACGCCCTAACCACCTGGCCATGCCGGGCCTACTGGACGTGAATATATTTGTATATGCTTGTATATGTCCCCAAGGATTCCAGGGCCAGTTTGTGAAACCCTGCACCAAATTACCTCATCTTCTAAGAATACTCAGTCCTACGGCGTTTATAGATGTACATATTATGCATAGTTAAGCTTATTTTCAATTTTGGCAATTCATTGTTTTGTGTTTGATTTCTTTTAACAAAGAAGTATAAGACAATTTAAAGTGTCTTGGTCATATATTGAAAATT
>NW_013665770.1:311282-313874 GCF_000517525.1 Limulus polyphemus
GGGCAGTGCATGCTTTTACATGCGTTGATTTTATGCCACATGGCAATGTTTTCTTTGTTTTACTTATCTTTTGTCGATGATTTTTAATTTCCATCTAACTGTCTAGATGTCTCGGATAAAAGCCAGGACTAGCTGGTCAACCCGAACGATCGTTTTTTTTTTATGTTGCAAACGATACTGGCGTCAAATGACCTGGAATTTTGTCAAAAGCTTCTTTTCTAAACTCAAGGGCTCGTCCATGGTTTGCTTAGAATTACACGAGTTTTTCTAAATGTTAACATTCATTACAAGTATCGCTTATAGAGATAAACCAAAACGGCTACCTCGGAGTACAGCCCGAAGTAAAATTTCAGTGCTTGGTTTATCTTGTGTATATAAATGTTTTAATTTTAGCTGAAGTCCATTCTTATTGTTATGACGCTTCTGTTGATTTTGATGATTTTTTGAGTAAACGCTACAAGCCACGGTACCTGAGGTATAATATATCAAAGTAATCATATCGTTACAGCACTGCGGTTAGCTCTCTGGTGTTTTTAAACCTGATTTACAATATTCTGCGTTAATAAATGTTTTCCTAGGGTTTGGCGTGGCCAAGTGGTTAGTGCCTGCTCTCTGTATTAAAATATTAATGATACAAGTCCCTTGGTTGCGATGCTCTTCACTTTGGGGCCGTGGATGTTCTATAAGAGCGTCAGTTAAACTGTACTATTAGACCAAATAAGAGTAACCCAAGAGCTGTTGACTACCTTCCTTTCTAGACTATCAGCTCAAAATTAGGAATGGCTTGAGCAGATAGCCTTCTGTATAGCTATGGGCCAAAATCCTGAAAAAAACGTTGTTTTTTTACGATGTCAATTTATTTACGGCATGTCACACACGCGTAGTTTGCGCATATTATCCATGCGAGTTTTCAAAGAGGGAGAGTTTTGTCAAAGGAATTATTGTATATATATGTGTACGACGGTTAACAAAAACCCGTGACTTACTGGTAACTAACCTGGCCTCTCTTCCCACGATCATACTTGCTCCACGTGGAAAGGACGAGGGGGAGGCGGGGTAATTCTTGTTCGTGGAACTAAGTCTTAGGCTCGTTTGCTAATTCAATGAGAAAAATTTTATCTCTTTATATGTACTAGTCTTATAAATGCAAAGCACATTAACTTAAAAAACAGTCAAGTTTATGCCACATTGTAACCTTTATGACGTACAGGCAATGCATGCTTATACCAAGTGGGGAACTTCGCGTTATGTCAAAATTTATTTTCCCTGTTTATAGGATGTGGTAACTTTAATTGCTTATTCCCAAGAACAACTAAAATCTGAGGCTTCGGGAAAAAAATTGTAATCAGCTACTCCTCCCATCCCCGGCCACCCATAATGTGACAACACACACACACACACAAACTATAGGTACAATCCACATTCACCCATATACGTATGTATGTAGTGTGATAGTCTTGCCTTCACTCTGTCGTGATATTTTCGAAATATAATTAATTCTAAGTCACTGCCCCCAGTGGCACAGCGGCATGTCTGCGGACTTATACTACTGGAAACCGGGTTTCGATACCCGTGGTGGGCAGAGCACAGATAGCCCTTTGTGTAGCTTTGTGCTTAATAACAAAACAAACAACATCTAAGTCATAATTAAAACATTTATATGGCAATATGATTAAGTACGATATCATTCATATGTACCTATTCCATAAACCTTGTAAAATATTCTCAACTTTTGTAACACGTGCTTCTTTTGGTTTCTCTGACAAGTTATTCTTAAATTTCAATCAATAAATACAATGAATTTATAAATTGTCCCACGCCACAAAAAGGCGAATCAAAAACGATTTTAAGATAAAGGTGCATTTTAACAAACTAGATAAAATGTGTAACTCCTTGTTCCTAAAAAATAGAATAATAAAGAAATTAAAATGAAGCAGGGGCGCTTCAAGGGGGATAATGCCACTGTTTGATATATATATATATATATATATTCGTATATGTAGGCAGGACCCATGCAGTGTGGCTTAGGGCCATTCATCCACTCCCTGATGGTATGTTACATAATTGTATTAAGTAAATGTTGTTTTAATCGAGTAGTTGCAAGTTTGTCCCATTTTGCAACTTGTACGTTTTTCCCACGTACGTAGTTTAAAGTTTGCACTATATCGTAACCCGAATGTTGTTCCTATTACGCGAGAAGTTGCATGTTTGTTGGTAACTACTATGTTTGTGCTGTATTGCAACTTATGTACGTGTACTGCTTAGTATCTTATATGTTGTTTTTTCTTGTATTTACTTACGTTTTTCTAATAAGCTGAATTATGGAGGCATGCCTAAGACGCTTTCTATCGTATTTTTAACCCAAGCTAAATCTACGTTTGATGAAAATTTCAAGCTTACTAACTAACCGCGATCACTTTACTACTATCAAAATAAATAAATACAACTACAACTCTGAGCCATACCTGAAAAGCAGGAACGTTCTGTTGCGTCATCGAGGTCACGTGACTGGTGTGGCACCCTCTAGTTTCTAGAACTATCTTGTTCTTTCATGAATGCTCTAGTATTTACTAGATAGGGTAGGCTGGTATA
>NW_013665770.1:314025-335339 GCF_000517525.1 Limulus polyphemus
CGCGATTGTTGAAAATAAGTGTATCGTAAAGTTATATTCAGAAAGTATAAATCAGTTTTATTAAGAAAAGACTTGTGTCGCTAAAGTTTCGTCGGAACGAAGTTACGGAAAATCGATTAACAAACGGAGACGTAACAGTTCTATTTTTATTTAATTTGCAGACAAGCAGATATTTTATTTCTTCGTCGTGGTTTATCATTCAGAGAGCTTACTTTAAGAGTTTTAGTTTTCATTATATAAACAGAACAGAAATTCCAAACAGTTTTCTTAGATTGCGTTAGCAAGCATAGATTCACTGGGATTGGTATGCAAATACCTATTGCTATATTCTATTAAGCCTTCCAGGAGCCTAAGTTGTGTTGGACGAGACTGAGTATATTATGTTAGTGTTTTGACGCTGATGCTTTCTGAATCTGATCTGTCTCTTCTTATTCATATAGTTTTACATATTGTTGAACGTTCTAATATGATGCGTCGTTTTAGGCATTTCCACAGACGTCGCAAGGACTGTTACAGAATATATTAAAGAGTATGATGAATGGATTTCTTAATCTTGACTAGAATGAATAACGACTTAAGTCATATCTCTAGTTCAAGTGACTTAAATAGGTGGTTGCTCGTAATATGAGTTATTCATCAATCAGCTGTTGGATCTCTAAATGGTTTTTGGTCTCTATTGTTATCTTAATACGTCGCTACTTCACTTTCTGTATCTCTAAGGTCCCTTTGGAGAAAAGCGGGATTGTGTTCTACCCTTGTTATAATTGGAACATTTTCTGAAAGAGAAACAGTGCGTTACACGAACATGAATCCGCAGTTTTAACGCTATCTCCAATTAAAGTAAGTGATTTTGTTTAAGTGCTAAAAACGTAAAACACAAATAATATGTCGCTTATTTGAAGTAGGAGTTGCATTTCGTTTGATAAAATTCGTTAAACAAAGACAAAATACGTGTGTATCTTTTTTTAAATATTTTACTATTTAAACAATAATTATACATAAAACATGGACACATATCTAGATAGCTATAGGGTCAATATGGCCTATTGCTTTATTTTAAATTTCGATAAAATTTGTACTTTAACTGCAATGAAGTTAAGCGTGCAGATTTGTTGTTATATGTCGTATATTATCGACAAATAAATTTCTACGTTCATAACATTTCTGATGTATGCACAAGCAAAAAATGCACTTTTTTTATAAGTTGTGCGAATAAACGCCAGTAATAGAAACGTTTGGTTTTAGTTTTAAGAACTTTTGGAGTTGCTTACACTTGACTTAATCTTTTGAAATATATATTTATATATTTGCATATGTAAGTAAGTATTTGGCTATATAACTCTTTTTCTCTCACTTTGTCTTGAAATAATTAATTCAAACATTAATTTGCATAAGATAGAAAAATGATGTTTAAATGTTTAAGATAGTGAATTTAAGCAATTCATTTTTATGTTTTTAAAGAAAACAGTTTCCTGGTGGGGCAGTGGTATGTCTCAGGACTTACAACCCTAAAATCCGTGGTTTGTTTGACTCCCGGCGGTGGACACAGCAGATAGCCCAATGTGGCTTTGCACTAAAATAAACAAACTAACAAACAAAGTAAAGAAAATAAAAAAACACTGATTTGTCTGTGTTTTAGTAAGGTCTTGCTGCACGGTATGGCCAGATTGGTTATCATCCATAGTTGTAATCACACCTACATAACCCTGTTTATCAGATATTTCTATTGGCCTAGAGAACGAGCATGAACAACGGCTTTCATCAGGAGCTCTTTTGCTTACCCTGATGATTATAAATTGTAAGGAGTTGCATTAATATTAATGTAGTCAGTTGATTTGTTATCTTAAAAGTTCATGTCGCCACTAAAGTTGAGGTTCTTACGAGTAATAATCAATATAAAAAACATGATATAAATGAGCCCTCTATCTTACGAAACACGATTTTTTACATGACAACTTAATAAAGAGGGAGTACTGTATGCATATTATGTGTAGCAAAATGAAGAATGAAACATGTTTTACTATAACACCTAAGTTTGAATATACAGACAAGCAGCAAGGAATTATGGGAAGTGACACGAACAGTTCTCACGTTAGTATCTTAAACACTACTTCATCCAGTGTTGACTTTTGCCCCGAGAAACATCCTTCTTTTCCTCACTGTCAATTAATCTTAATAATGCGTTGAAATTGAAACGTGATTAATAAGCAGTCTTTATCAGTATGGCCGCTGTTCCTACACTTTGTTACAGTATCTCACGAATGCCGGGAAGAAGAACTCTTAAACTTACTCGAAGTTAAATATTTCTTTACTTCTGAAATACTTTATCGTCCGTTTTATTTTACCTACCACGAAACTTTGTTCATGCAGTCAATTCGTTTTTTGTTTTTCAGGGCAATTGTAACTTATAGCAATATTTGCTCAGCTGATCTTATGAGCCCTGATTTTAGGCAAAAGGTCTCGTCGGCACGGCATATGGCGGATTTTGTCTGGATGATATATTAAAAATATTTTTCTTTGCTTTTACTTATAAGTTCTTATACGTACTAATGTAGTCTGACGCCGTGATTGTTTGATCCGCTCCAGAAGCAAGAAGATAAGACTGCTGGTTCGCAAAGTTCTTCTGAATGGCAGTAAAGTTAATTCAAATAATAATAATAATAATAATAAATAGGTATTTGGTGTTAAAGATAAATAAATAATATTGTGTTATATATCATCACCCTAATTCTGAATTGAAGATAACTTAAATAAAAATTGGCAATAATTATATTTCACTTCTTTAATTTAGTTCACATCATAACAAGTACTGTTCATGCAATTGATAATATAAATAGCACCTAGAATAACATAATATCTTTCGTGTTCCACGGGGTTGACATATTATTATTCTTTAGTTTCACTTATAAACTATTAGAATTAGCACGACAAAGGGTCGTATGTGGTTTCTAAACCATTTTGCGCCAATAGTTTGAGTAAATAACCTATAAAATATCTTCTGAAAGCTAAGGCTTTTTGTCTTTCAAATTGTGAATCAATCTTTTTTGATAGTACATATCTATATAAATATGCGAAAATTATACGTTGCAGCAAGAATTAATAGTTCGATTTACTTTTTTCTTTCGCTTTATAATTCTCGTCTACATTATAAATTGTTGAACAAATCGTACTGAAAACCATGGTTGGGACTATTATAGGACACAAGAGAAACATATGTTATAATAAATTACCAGTTACGAGAATCCATTGACAAATTCACTTGTCTCACCTTTTCTCTTTTTAATTTCATCTATTATAAGTTCACTGAAATTATTTAGCTGGTCTTATGTTACCTCGAAACTGTTGTTGTACTTTTTCAGAACAATCTAGTCTTAGGCATATCACTATACTACTGGCGCCTCCGAGGACGAGCTATACGGTATGGCAGACAGTATCCCCCCAGGCCTTGAGAAATATATAGATTTTGTCACACCCTGTAGCCTTTTCAGTGCCAGTTCTCTCAAGCCCAAGGAAACCGTCGTAGAAGCTGGAATGGTTTCGATCGCTCACACAGAACCCTCTTTGTCTCTTAGCTTGCTTGATGGACTGGTTAAAATCAAGTGGACCTTACTCACCTTGAACAATTTACATGTTGATTTTTTTTTTACATACAATGTTATCTCAAAACCAATTTTGGTTTTCAAGAGCAACAGCTTGATGTTAGAACAAAGTACAATATTTAAAATATGATTAGTAAAAAATGCATTGCGTAATGAATTAATTATACTTTTACGCGTCCTTTTGTTTATAAGCAAGTAGTTTTGATTACTTTAAATTTTATTACTTAGATCTATGGAATTAATGATACTTTGGTAACAATTATGTTACATGGAAAAATATGTATTACTCTTCATAAAACGTGAAATGAGAAGAACAACCCAAGTTTTCTCATATCCCATTTGCAATACATAATTTGTTAGTTATATATATATATATAAAGAATAACACAGTTTATGCAACTCGTAATTACAGTCTTATATATTGTTATGTCCGACTTGATTTTGTTTGTAGTTACTTAGTAAAAATAAATTCTATGATTCGCCAAGTCTTTAATTTTTTTTTTGCGACACAGAACTAAAGGCTTCCCTTTTCTAGATTTCTAGACTTGTAGCGTGAAAAATGTTTTACAAGATATTTAGCTTTTAATCGGCTTTACTAGGAAAAAAGGTCTCCAAGGCAGACACTTAAAAGTTTAGCAAAGAGAATTTATAACAAACCTTGGGAAACAGCTTCTTTCGCTCAATAAAATGATTAGAACGACGCACGAGCGTTCACAATTGTCATAATCTCCTCTCTATTTCTTCTTGCACTTCTGATACCACGTGAATTCCCAGGGTCTTCAAACCCGAACAAAAATCAGCCCCGGATTTTGTACTCCTGTATTTTTCGTGAAAAGCAATCCCAACTTGCTGCATAGCACCAAGGTGAACACGTGAGACCTAAAAATGACAAAACCAGTCCAACCACTCAACTGGCTCTTGGAATTCCTTTAAGGGATTAAAAAGAGGGATTAGTGTATGTCCAAACTTCCGTCGCCACCTGCGGTTGGTCTAGAGGCATTTGCAACTGTAACTCTCAAATTTAGTGGTTCTAAGCTCTAGCGATACATTTCACGTCTGAACAAAATTAAAATTTTACGTAACTTTATAAGATAAACGAGCCTACATTTCACAAAATTTTTGAAAGGGGAATATTTTTCTATTACCCAGTGTTAAGCAAATAATTGAATATGTATTTATTTTAAATAACAACTTCAAAAGCAAGAAATAGTTTGAATAATTATTATTAAACATTATTTCTGTTGACGTTTAATACAATACTAATCACGAGAAAAATATTTCTTTACCTTTTAAAGGTATCGACTCCTCAGAACATAAGCTTTTTATGCTCCAACCATTATAAAATGAAATGTCATTTTAATAGATTTAATTTCCTCATCTTATTGAGTTTCTTTGTTTGAAGTAAAGCACAAAGCTACACAATGGGCTATCTGTGCTTTGCCCAACACGGGTATCGAAAATCGGTTTCTAGCGTTGTAAGCCCGCAGACATACCGCTGTGCCACTGGGGGGGGGGGCTTGTTGGTGAGAAGAATGAAATAAACATACACTGAATGTGAAATCAAATTAAGAAGAAAATTATTAATTTATCACTTAGTTCAACCATTTCTCAATCTTGAATAAATCAACGACTGAATATGAGAACCTGTTATGTATTTACAGTAAGTTACAGGATTAAAGACAGAATGACATTTACGTGTTCTTAATATAATTACGAAATTAAGTCAAGACTAAACCTGTGAAGTTTTACCGTAGTAGTATTATTAAGGTAAAAGTAAAAACGTGAGATATTCACGTAGTTTAGGCATTAAGTTAAGAGTAATACTTCCAAGCTTTAAGCTATTATGACGTTAAATCAGAAGCAGAGGTGTGAATTTGCTCAGTAGCAACGTTATTAAAGCAAAAGCAAACCTACGAACGAAGTATCAAGTAGTTGCGACAATATGGTAGGACTAAAACTTACATGCTCCATTCACATAGCTACAACATTAAATCAGAAGTAAGGCAACAGTTTTCAGGCGACATTAACTCGTGAATAAAGCTCTGATATGTTGAGTTTTATATTCCTGAATGAAATTATCTTAAATAAGTCATTTTTCAAAGCGACTTTTTGTTAATCCTAACGTGTTATCTGAAGTCACCATAAGTATATCTCAAATTGGTTTCGGTAGATAATCTTTAAGGAAGACTGGGCGTGGATTAGTGGTAAGAGTACCCACACTGTAAATCTAAGGGTTCGCGGTTCGCCACCTGTTGCCCAATAGACGCACTACGCACTTCTGGGCTTGGGTGCGCTTTAAGAGTGACAGTGAAATTCCATTATTCGATCAGACACAACTAGCCCAAGAATTGACAGAAGATAGTGTCAACTAGTTACATTCATTATAGTCTATCAGCTCAAACGTAGAAAGGATATGTGCAATTAGCTCTTTTGTAGTTTTGCGCGAAATTCTGAAACAAATAAGAAACTTTTAAAAATCCAATACGGATATGAGATTTAGTTTTACAGTTGTTTAGGTTCTTTCTACGTATAATATCGCTTTCGTAGAACATCTTCTAATGGGCAAGTCCATATCTCACTAAAAGAAACCTTCATCAAAATACTATTGGAATTTGATTCCCTGTTGGTCAGCCAGTTTATGTTCACTAATTTATTTCTATCACTACTTGAGGAGATACATATGACCCCGGCATGGTCAGCTGGTTAGGGCGCTCGACTCTCTATCTGAGGGCCGCTGCTTCGAATCCCCCCTCCCACCGAACACGTCCTTTCACCCGTGGGGCTTTATAATGTTACGGTCAATCCCAGTGGGTGGTGACGATGATGACTTGCTGACTTCCTTCTAGTCTTACACTGATAAATTAGGGACGGCTAGCTCAGATAGTCTTCGTGTAGCTTTGCGCGAAATTCGAACAAACAAACAAACAACAACAACAACAACAAAAAGACACGCAATGAAATTGATAAAAAACTCACTTTTTGGACTTTTACTTTTAAGCAATTTTAAGTTTCGATAGGGGTATTGGAATTGCCTTCACGAATACGCTACGTAAGTAGTGAACACGTACGACTCGTAAAGATAATCTTTTCTGGATGTCATAGTGTCATGTAAGTATCCATAGCGATAGTGATAGAGATGAAACTTCACTTAAAATTATCTATATTACCTATATATAAAAAAACACGAAAATGCTTCTATAAGGCTTTATAGTTTATTCATCAATCTTAAGTTTGTTTGCAGTTAAGCACAAAGCTACACAGTGGGCTATCTGTGCTTTGCCATCTACAAGTATCGAAACCCGGTTTTTCACTGTGCTACTGGGGTCCAGTTGTCGAGAAAAACTTTTAAAATAAGTCGGATAACTAACTCCTCTTCTGTTTAAAATGAAACTACAGTCACAAGTTTAAATTACTCAAGCCAAAAAAAATAACTATATTAATTGTAATTCTAAATGTTTAGTATTATTTTTAAGCATAAAGTAACGGTTTATATCTATGCCATATATATATATATGTTTATTTTATTTATTTATTTCAGTTTCCATCCCGAATTTTTCCTTACGGCCCCCACTTTTAGGTAACTTATTTTGATGATTTTGTTCTTTATTTCCTGCATATGGATTAGTAAAATTATTCTCTTTCATTTGAAGTTCACCAGTTACATCAGATTTTCTTTTAATTTCTTTCCTGTTTATTATTTTATTGTTTAAAAATTGAACAAGTCGATTGCAACTTTTTTTATATATGTATATAAAAATGTCTTTACCGACTAAAAATGTTCTAAATGTCGTTTAGCTGGGAATTTAAGGATTCTTCGATATTTAGTAATTAATGTTTCTGTTCTTGTCATTAGTATTATGAAATATATAATACTAAATTTTGTTTCCTTAGTAAGCCTTCCTTTTTCCTTAGATGCTTCGTTCGTCTTCAAGCAAAAACAGAAAATATAAACATCTGCAGAAAACTTAGCAAGCAAATCATATAAATCATATTTTATTTTCATAGTAGATAATAAGTAACAGTGTTTCAGCTGTTTCAATATATGAAGTAAATGCAATTAAAGTTAAGTAATTTTGTTTTCAAAATTCTCGTGATTCTTTGTACAGATTAAATAACTGAATAAGTTTACAAATTACAAATAAAGTCATAATTTGATAATTCAGTTTCACATAGTTTTTTACGCACAGTGTAGCGATATTTTCTTGATTCGTGGTGAAGTCTTTAAAGGATATTCTGCTTCTCTTATAAGTTATTGAATGACTCAAAATACGGTTGTTGTTTATACTTTCAGATAGAGACGAATATGAAACTACCTACGCTTGTGAAGGAAGGGACTTAAGAGTATCGTGTAATGGAGGAAAACACATACGATTAGTGAGAGCAAATTATGGTAGATTTAGTGTTAGTATATGTAACGACAAAGGAGTTGTTGACTGGAGCGTCAGTTGCATGTCGTATTGGTCATTTCCTATTATGAAAGACAGGTAAGGAGATCTGTTGGAATAGATTACAAAAAAAAAGGTTAAGAAAATAAATTGAATAATTTATTATTATATGTATATTTTCACAAGGTTTGTTTGAAGTTAAGCACAAAGCTACACAATGGGCTATCTGTGCTCTGCCCACCACGGGTATCGAAACCCGGATTTTAGCGTTGTCAGTCCGCAGACATGCCACTGTGCCACTGGGGGCGTTTTCACAAGTATAGATAATCCCTATTCCATATGTATATGTGTACATATATATATATATTGCAAGCTTACCTACATTATTTACCTCGTCAAGAACAGCTTGTTATTAGATTTAATATATGTATTGTTTTAAAAGAACCCTGCGTAATTTATGAAAACATTAGATAGAGAAATCCGATTGGTGGAATATTGAATTACATAGGATTAAGGACTTTCTAGTTTTGTGTAGATCTAAACTGGTAAATTTAAATACGTGATCAAATTAACTTGTTTGTTACATTTATATGCCGCAGGTGCAGCCACAAGTCCAGCTGTAGTATTTACGTTTCTAGCAACACATTTGGAGGCGATCCCTGTCCAGGAACAGTCAAGTATCTGGAGGTTCAATATTACTGTATATCCCGTAAGTTAACCTATTCTGTAACTTATAGCTGGTTTCGTTATATTATATTGATTAAAACAATTTTATTACATTTTCAATCATAATTACCTTTATGAAGGTTTCTGTATATTCTCGGCCAAGTGTGTGGGACCACGGCCGAAAATACCATTTTCAATTAGAGTATCCAATAGATGAGTAATGCAATTTAACCATTATACATTTGTTGTTGTTGTTTTCTAAGAGGTTTATTTTATAACATTTTAGTCAGTTTGTCACTACGGATTGTCTTCGTTAATAATTATGTTATTTTGAAATATTTTAGTTCTGATCTATACAATTAGCTTACTTTTGACCATAATAAAGATTTCTCTTCTACTCCGAAAACTACGAAGGACCAGAAAAAACAGATATTTTGTTAAATCAGTGCTTTCAAAAAAAAATATATATAATGTTGTCATTTAATCTAACCTATTTATAATGTTGTCATTTAACCTAATCTATTTGTGTAAGCAAAATAAGGATATTCTAAATACCAAGAACTTAAGAGTATTGTTTGATCTGTTCAAAGTTTATTTCATTTTTAAGTGTTTTTGTTTTCTTAAAAAACTGAAAAGGTCAGTAAAAAATAACATCAGTGTCAGAAACACAAAACGTAAACATTGATAATAAAATAGTTTTTATTCGGATTGTTTTTACTAGATTCTAAATCAAAATATTATTCATTGAATGTTATATTGTTGAAACACATTTTTTTTGCGTCGTATGAGCGGCTCATATTTTTTTTTTTCCAAGTACATACTTTTAGCTCATAGCTCCGTTATCTCTTGACCGATTTGAGATCTAATTACACTTTTCGATGCAGGAGGTCAAACCCTTTTGATTGATGTATTTGACATTGTCCAAGGTCTCATAGACTAATTTATTCTAATCATGCCTAAAAGAATTTCAGTTTGAGGGTAGGCTTATAAAGATCCTTATGAGTAACAAAATCGAATCGGGTATACGCGCACCCGACGCTTGGTATTACTGGCGCACAAAAATATAGCTAATAAAAAGGGAAAAAAGGTCACATAGATTAATTTATTCTTATCCTGTTAAAAGAATATCAAGTGCCGTGGCTTTTGAGGATTCCCTCTTGTTTTTATTTGATGACATTAAAAGTTCTGTTTATTTTTCTGTCTATCTGTCTACCAAAGTTGATATAATTCTCTACTTTAGTATATATACAGTTTTTCAAAGAAATTGTATTACATCAAAAGCGTACAGGCGATCACTCAGCACTGTATAGCTCTGACGAAAATATAATATAACCTATAATTTATTTATTGTACATGTAGATGCACACGCCAAAAAGTAAGTGAACGCGCCAACAAAGTTCTAATATAACAATGTAATTTTATACCATTGTTTTTTATACCAAAAGTACAAAAGGTATCATTTTAGAGGGAAAATGTCTGCGATTATAGTTTCCAAAAGCATTGGGGATATTCCGTTTATCAGAAATAATCAAAGCAAGAGATGCAGAGCTAGTCAGCATGTAACCGAAAAAAAAAAAGGATTAGGATCTGGGTGCTAGAACCCACAACGTCCTAGATCCCACTATCACTCACCGTCTAAAGGCGGTTGTGGATATGAAAGTGATCCCTGAAAAAAACCCATAAAAATAGAAATAAGATATTAAACCACCCTCTACTTAGTATATTTACTCCAATATTAAATTACTAAATATACAACCTTACTGTACATTTCTAGTATTAGTAATATTGACACTTTATCACTGCAAGATATTAATAACTATTCAATATAGTATAAGCAGTAATACTTCAAATAATATTTCAGTTAATGTTTTTATTATTAACTATAAACCCATCTATGTAGTTCTGGTACCCCATTCCTCCTCCCTTTCTAAGGACATGACTTTCAAGTATAACTGGGTAAACTGAGCCATGCCCTGTTGCTTGAAGTTAGTATTTCCGACCCAGAAATACTGAAATTATTATAAAGTTAACGCCAGTCTTTATAATAAGATTTTATATGCTAGCGACCTCTCATTAATTTAATATTTCAAGTTAGAAATAATTGTACTCAAGTTGTTTGTAAATGATTTACTTTCTAATAATTTATGAAATTTATTGTAAAATAATTTAAAGACTTTACTAATTTCGTAATTATTATAACCATTCAATAGAAGTTTATCTTGTAACAATTCTACGTTATATACAAAGAAAAGTGTTTTTATTGCAGACTGTTATGTATCTTTTAATTTGAGAAATAATTATACTTTTTAACATTGTATGTGGCACCACACTATTTGGAGAAGGCAATCCTAGGATAAAAAAATTAAATTCTCATCTTTTGTCAAATATGTCCAACTGCACTTTATTTTCTAACAAATTAATGTCTAGATTTAAATAGTGTGTTATGAAACTATTGCTATTGCTACGTTGTAATTCAAGTTTAGGATAAATTTCAGATGGTTCAAACTCTGGACTGTTGATCGATATCAAATCGTCAATATAACGGAAAGTAAATATATATTTGGTAGGATTTGTTCTTTTTTCATAAATTTATTTTCATAAAAATAAAGATACAAGTTAGCAATATTTGAAGAGAAATTAACCTGCATAGTGATGCCTACTATCTGTTTCAATAGTTTATCATTAAAGGTTATATAATTATTAAATATACAAACATTCAGAAGGTCTTTACACCGTATCTGTATATATTTATATATGTATTTACCATATGTTCATTTAAATTAATATACTATTATCTGAAATAGCTAATTCCTTCACCGGGTCAAGCACAGCGGACAGATCTGATGAAATTATACCTGCTTTTACGACATCGATCTTGCTGCCATCTAACGACACTTACGTCAAACCAGGAAAGAATCCCCCGACGAATATTGTAAATGGAAGTCACGTCAATTCAACTTTATTTAGTTCAACAGCTTCAGGTGTTTTTCACACATCCCCAAGAACATCAACTACCACCACCACAACACCATCAACAACAAGTACGACTATTGCCACAACCCAAGTTTTATCTCCAAACCTAAAGAACAATGTGTATCAAGACTACACTGACGAGAGTGATGTGAAAAGTAAATCACCCACTTTAACACTTACACATTTATTGTGTTTAATAAAGTTGTTTCTGTGTTTGTGTGTGTGTACGTGTGCAAAAGAAGAAAGTTTTTACAACAGAAAAACATTTTTTGACCTTCTCGTATTACGAGCTGCAGTGTTTGATTCTTTTTTTTGTAAATTATATTCACTTTACAGATTTTTTTTATCATATACAAATATGGGCACTAAAATGTAGATAATTTTCATTTTACATTTGCTTTAAAATGAATTTTAAATCTATATTAATTAATTGCCTTGTTCTAAGAAAATCGAAAACTTAACGCTTGTATATGTTTGTTAAAACCTGTAGTGCAGGGTGAAAAATATGCGTTTCAGTGTTGTAAGTCATATTGTCGATTTTATCCTGGATGAAGATATGTAGTAGTTATAGGCCTAAGGACATAACAGTACATAATGAAAATATTATTTCTTTCAGCTTTTGTTTTTTCATCATGCCCGTCTTCATGTAGGTCATCATTCTTATGAATTTTTTATGCTCGCACACCCACCCACCCACACACATGTATATGTATATATATATATATATATAAATAATATTTTATTCGTCCACTTCTTTACGAATCGTTCCAATGTGTTAGTCTATACATGAAAACAAGTTACAGTTTCTTTTCATACATTGGTATTTTAGTTTAATATTCTTTAGCTTTATATTTTTTTAGAATAGGAAATATTAACATGTTTTTTTTATTCCTACCAACATCATTTATCATCCCCACATCAGCTCTTATACTCAGTACTACAAGTCTCACCTTACTGCAGAAAAAAATCAATATTAGATTTAATAGTTTGAATATCTTAAAGAGAGTTTAAAAAGCAAGTACAAATTGGTGGGCTTTTGACATTTAGACGATTAGTTTAAATAAGTTTATTTTCTAGCCATTCTTATCTTCAGGTTGGAATTCATTATGCAATTAGTAACATTTGTTTTATCTAGGTGCAATCTTAATAACAGCCAGACAAACAGGAAAAATCAATACAAACAACTAGTCAACTCACGTGTGGATAATGATAATTGAATGTACCAATCGGATATGACGTTATTATCTAAACTGTTCACGTGGTATCTTAATAATGGTTGGTAAAGGATTCAGACTCTGTGCTTATGTTATAACAAAGCATACTGGTCAGATGTATGATTGCTTGTTTTTGAGAATGCAGATTTTCTGTTTCTCAAAGTAATTATTCTGAAAAGTACTTTATTTTCTTGCAGAACTTACCCAAGAGTTTACATCCCCAATACCTTTCACCCCTCACAAAATGTGTCCACCTATTTTCTCTAGAGATGTGAGGTGGAATTGGACTCTAGCTGGAGAGACAGCTGTCCAGAAATGTCCCGGCGGAGCAACTGGTGAGTTTTTGTTGTTGTTGTTAATTGTTAAGCACAAATATACACAATGGAATATCCATGTCCTGTCTACTGAATGTATCGAATCCCGATTTTTAACGTTATATTCCCCGAGACTTACCACTGAGCTACAGGGGGGGGGGGGTAAAAAAGAACTTTTCAAAACAAGTATTCAAACGGGAGTCAAAGTATTGTTAGCATATACTTTCTGTGTTTTAGAAATAACTATTCCAGTTTGATAATGAAATAAAATAGGTATCTTGTATAATAAAATCAAAAATGGCCCCAAAACTCAAGGGATTTCGACGTGTTCAAGTTTACAAAGTCGCATCCAGAACAAAATCTACCCAAGTTTGTACTTATAGTAAACAATAAAAACATCTATGTTAATATAGTTTATTATTAGTGTGACAAGTACCTGTACTGATTTATAAAATAGTTCATCCTAACACTCATTAAGTTAAGCCTAGGTAAAATGATTATTCCCTTTTGTCTTTTCCAAAGAAAGTCGCACGATAAATTATTTGTTCTCTGGAAGAATTTTGTTTTCTCTCTTTCACATTTGAAACTAGCTATTACTTATAACAAAAGCTGTATCTTTAATTATTCTAAATATTTTAAAGATACTTTATAATTATACATTAGATAATTGTTTTCAAACTGATCGCTTTCAGATCATCATTTATAGGCTCCATCTTACGGCAGAAGTGATCGATATAACATTTTAATAGTTTTCTTTTTTCTTTAAAAATAGTTTTACAATGTGAACTAACTAGAGAATTTTTTATTTAGGTGATGTATTAACACCAGTATTAACGTTAACCACAGTGAAACCTTGATGGCAAAACGACGGTTTCAAAATTCCAAATAAACTGTTTTTTTGTTGTTATTTTATTTTTAATTATTAATTGTACTATGAAATTGATGTTGTCCAGTGCATTATCCTTGACAGAATTGTGGTGCAACATTCTGGACACTTTTTTCCCCTAATTATTTTAAGCTATTTACCACAAACCATCTGATATCAAATGAAATCATATAAATCATGACGCCCCGGAAAATCGAATAACAATAATAATTCGAAATGTTTCTATCCATAATCAATATTCTAACTGTTTTCCAACTTTAGGGTTAGCTAGATGGGAATGCAGTAAAGACACAGTTAGATGGACACCAGACGCCCCAAAATTAAGTGGATGCAAATCTGTGTGGGTAGACAATTTACGAGAACGAGTAAGTACGCTGTACATTTTCTATTCTTCTTACATAAAAATATGATTCATTTAATTCATCAGTTAACTGTCCAACTAATCTAGAAAATATATTTTATTGTTGTTTTCAGCTTTCTGAGTTTTAATAGTTGTTTCTAAATATTGCTTTTTTATTCATTTATCTACCAAAAAGGCTATTTAAAAACAAATCACTAATACATAAATTTAAACATGACATAGGAAAGAGAGAAACACATTTTTTAGAATTTCACACTAACAAACTGTATTCTAAGAGATTTTTCTTCTTTATAATAATTGGATGGAATTAAGATAAAACTGTTTTATAGCGTACGTAAAAAGAAACCAGTTTCTTGTACGGAAAAATCTGCCAACTCAGAGGTAGCTTATTAATTTTGTCATGATAGCACGTATATGTTTCTTGTTTCTATAGAATTTATCTCTTTAAGGAGAACTATCTGTAAATGAATATTTTACACTGAACTGTCTTCAATATGCTTGGCTTATTTTTTTTAACTGTATTAATATTCCTAAAGGTGTTAGTGTGCTTGTCTTTATGTTATCTTTAAAACAGTCTGGCATGAATTATAAATGCTATGCAAACGTTGACATTATCTATTACTAAATTTAAAGATATAATAGTAATGGCTAATTGTCATTAGTTTCGTGACTTAAAAATACAAGTTCAAACTACCTGTCAATACTCTTTCTTTGCAAAGCACTTTTGCAACTGCGAGAAGACTGTCTGTTATATGGTAATCAGCGTTTTGTTTTATTTTTTTGAAGGAATAATCTTATGCTAAATTCTATATAATTTTTAATAGCTTTTTCTCTATTTTGACAACAAATTGAAAATTTTTTATTTTCTTAATTTTTATGCATTATTCATTGTTTGATTGGTTTTACTTCAGATGCAAGGAGGAGATTCTATCACGAGTATTACATCAGAAATGGCTCTCATGACACTAACCAAAGTGCTGTTCAGTAAAGACGTATCCCACGTGGCAACCATTATTAAACAGACACTGTCTCGAGCTGTGGACAGTATGGAAAATTTTCTGGACAGGTGGCATCGACGCCAGGTGTTTAAAGAACTTTTAGAGGTCAGCAGATGCCTATATTCGCATCCATGATATATGCTAGATACACATGTAATTAAACAAGATATCCTTACGTAAATTAAATAGTTAAGTAACTAGGTTTTTTTAGAAGTGTCATCAAATCTTACGAAAATTGCATATTACTAATTATCTCAGGTGTTGTACAATACGCAGTTAGAGGGCGCTATACGTATGTCGACCTTGGGAAGGGAGAGAAGGGGTAGAAAGAAAGATGTCACCAGAGACGATGACGTCATAGTTCCATGAAATGGCAAAAGAGGGCTCTGGCGCCATGCAATGATATCATCAGAGAGGGCGCATTGCTAGGCCGCTATGATAGGTGGCCATGATGTCAAAGATAATGACACACACGACCTGTCTCAACATGGCTAGGTTTAAATCACTTAATCATTAGTTCTATATTTAATTACATTTCCTCTATTTATATGTAAATCATCCTGATAAAGGACGCTTATTTAAATATCATGTGATGATGTAAATTTACTGTTTTACTAGTTTGACTTTATGATATACGTATAACTTGGCAAAATAATTCATTTACACATGTTACTTTATAGTTTTATCTTAGATGAGTTTTACAAGGGTGAATACTGTACTTTCATGAACAACAATACTTACCATTTTTCATAAATCTTTGAGGACTGAGCTTTCTTGGACACTTGCCGACTACGATAATAAGCATATTATGTAAAATATTGTCCACACACACAGATGAATACGGTCCTTGTAGTACTTTTTTGTTGTAAGTTTACGTTCGACAGTTCTTCTTGATGACTTTCTTATGTTGAGATTATATGGAGGCAGTCCTAATGAATCTTCTCATCTTGACCAATGTAAATACAGACACAGTAGCTACCAGGTTCATGACTCGGATCCAGATAGACAATGTACAATTGTTTTTCTACATGATCATGTAGTTGCTCACTGGCAAACACACTTCCAAACTTCTTTCATGTGCACAAATCTTGTGAAGGTATCAAATAAATTTCTAGTGTTCATAACTTCTTTCAGACAATGTTCCGTAGGACACCTGCTATTTCGCTTTCACAAGTCAACGAGACATGTAATATAACATACATATTACCCAATATTTGAATAAGGCTAATTCATTTTGCTGTAACTAAATATAATACATGAATGACTTACTGTTTATCCGTCCATTTTGTATTAAAATTTCATAAAACATTGAAACTGTCTAAACACTATTATGAAATACCACACACATCACTGACGTCAAGCTAGCTAATCTTTGTCTGTTAAGAAATACAAAGCTCGTCACGTGAGAAGGGTAGACAGAGAAAAAGAAGATACAGAAAGGAGAGAAAGGTCATTGACCTACATGACAAAGATCAGTTCTGAGTTGGCCAAGTCTATTTCACATAAACGAAAAGTCAGTTATAATACATTGTCGCTATCTATGTATTTAAATTATACTTAGTCTTAAAAATAAACGGTTCAAGCTCTACATGATCGTATATTTTCTACATAAGTTTAATGTTCACCATACTTTACCTCAATGAATTCAACAGTCAGTAAACATAGCTCTTTCACTTTACATAGTGAATAAAAAACGCTAAATTTATATTCTCAATCTTTTACGGAACATTTCAGTTAGCGTACAATTATTGCATGATTTCTACGCAATATTGTGCCGACAAACGGTCAGATGTTCAGACTTTGTCAGTCTGCTTAGAATAGTTTTAAAAATGAAAGATCTATTCAATTATACTTTTGATATTTACGTAAACATGTGAAATGCATGATATTTCGTTATACACTAATGTATAATTATTATTTTAAATATCTCGTGTTATAATGCTTCGAAGCTAACACATAATTTGAAGGAGTGTTGCTATATATTAGACGAAGTTTTCAAATGCTATATAATGAGGTCATTGACAGCTAGATGACAAAGGTCAGTTCTGATTTATGTAGCAGCAGCGGTAGGTTTATATTATGACATTTTAAAATCAATGACAAGACGAAGGTTTTGTTTCCATTAGAATTTATTACACTGACATTCAATGTCATAACAATTTTATATACAGAACATACTAAATGTCTGAAATATCTTTGGGAACACAAATCACCGTGTTGGCATCCCAATTCTTCAAAAAACATTATACCATGTATTATTTTACAATCTTCACAATAGTCTTTGTTAACACTAAAAATACACGTGTCACATATCCTGGTAGGTGTTGGTTTCTTTTTATTTTAAAATTTGTTTGTAATGAAGCACAAAGCTACACAAAGGGCTACCTGTGCTCTGTTCACCACGGGTATCGAAACCCGGATTCTAGCGTTGTAAGTCCACAGACATACCGCTGTGCCACTGGGGGTTTATTTTAAAGATGGTTTTTCATTCTTTGTACTGCTATTGCATTAGTTGTCATTTTATCAGTGAGGTCTCTGTTGTTATTAAGTCCTTTTTTTTCAAAAGGAGAAGTTAATAATATCTCCTCTATTTTGTTTACATATCGATTTGATTATCATGATATTTTTGTAATTCAGAATGGCAGAATCTTTATTTTTCAAAATGAAAATTAATTTGACTATGAGAGATTAAGTTCTGCTTTTAATATTTATGATATCTAAAAAAAACATAAACATGTGAAATGTATGAGATTTCATTTTACAATACAACGAATTGTGTACTTGACTGGTAACAGAGTTAGTAATGTTCAGGTAGTGTTGATAAACTCATTCACAAGTTAAGACACATCAGTCTACAACATAAATCTAATTTTTACTTAGCTATTAACAAGCTTCCAATCACATATCATATTTGTTCATTGACGTTTCGGACTCAGAAAATGTAATTTTTCAAAACTGACATAGATTTGTGAAACAATGTTACGGTAACTTGTATTATATTTTTTTCATCTAAAAATCAGTGCAAAACTTAACTTTATGTACACTATACTATTTAAACTTATTAGTTTAACAAAGTATCAAACACATTTTTCACAAATGAACAATACCGAAAAAAGAGTTGACAATCATAGTCGTAAAAGAACATTTAGTTATGGATCAAGTGTTTATTCTTCGATTATTTAAAAACAGGTATTTCCTCACGTGGATTTTGAAATTGTTACTGTAACATGAATTATCTTTCATTTACAATGAAATGTATAAATGTACAAATGTATAAAAATCCCCAGTTAGAAATCAGTGTTCTGTGATTTTTTTATATGAAACTCACCATAGACTAATATATTATTTTTAGTATATGTTAGTAAAATCTCAGACTTAAGTGTTCCACATATTAAAACATTTGTTAACAAAACTTCAAAATACACTAAGATACTATTTGCGAAAACTTCTTAGTTTATGAATTACTGACCTGTACACGTCTAGCTTAGTCTTTTATGATAAAATACGCCATATGAATATCAGCTTCTATCAAATCTACATTTACATTCGATATACAGAACTCATGTTTCATCATAACCCGATGTAATATCATTAATATATGTAAGTAAAATAACATATTTAACAAACATAATGAAACGTTTATTTATCAAAACCTCAAGATATACTAATATGCTATTTAAGAAAACATCTTAGTTTATAAGATACTGATTTACAGCCCAATGTAATAATATTTGTGATATATATACGTGTTCTAGCATATTATTAGTCAAATTGAATAAATCGTCATAAAGGAAACATAAGGTGCATTATCCAAAGTAATCAAAGTTTCGTTATTTTGGAAAACATACCATATACTTGAAATCCGTAGCTAAATTGACTGTCCCCCGTCGTGCTGAACACTAGATCTTGACCTTCACATTACCACTCCCCTACAGCTTAAAAGTGATGTGTCACACCATATGCTACCTTCACTATATGTAAATAGAGACTTATAAAATATCACAGATACTCAAACATTGCGGAATATTTTCAAAATATACAAACATGTGATCATCATTTCCTTACAAATCATTTTGGTGAGTGTCCTATTTATTTTGTTTATAGAGAGTTGTTTTATTTACTCAGATATATGATTAAGTATTTAAACACTCCTCAACTAAACAACGGAACTTTCTAAGAAGTGACGCCAAAGGGTAAAACTCTGTGATCAATGCTTTGACCTTTGTTCGTTAATCACATGCTGGTCAGCGTCTGCTTCTCGATGAAAATTCAGTTCTATATCATGTAATGAAACCAAGAACTACTATACCTCATGTGATATACTACGACACAGAACACTGACTGTGGTTCTTATAAAAGACGGAGAATGTGTTAAATATTTTGTTACATCACTCTATCATTGGAACAATAAGTATCATGAATATTACAGTGGACGTTTTTCAGCATGGTAATATACTTCTAAGTTTTGTGATCTCAAGGCAAAAGGTACGGTCTATAAGAAAATATAAATCTATCCTTTACATGAAATCAGTTTATAAAGAGTGTTTTTATAAGATTAACATAAAGAAAATCATTCACCAACATGATTAGATTTATTTTTAAAGATTATCATTCAAAGATTATGCATAATAAAGTTATTATTATTCTTACTGTATAACATAATAATAGAGTATTCACATCTTAAATGTCAATAAAGTTGTTATAAGATTTACGAAAATCTAGTAGATTCCACTGTAGTTACAGGAATAAGTTAAAGTTATCTTTAAGTTACAGTTACTGAAGTTCAGAGATGAGAAAATGTTAAAATAGTCTTATGATTGCCGATGTTATTCACTATTAAAATAGTCTTATGACTGCCGATGTTATTCACTTTTAAAATAGTCTTATGATTGCCGATGTTATTCACTTTTAAAATAGTCTTATGATTGCCGATGTTATTCACTTTTAAAATAGTCTTATGATTGCCGATGTTATACACTTTTAAAATAGTCTTATGATTGCCGATGTTATTCACTTTTAAAATAGACTTATGATTGCCGATGTTATACACTTTTAAAATAGTCTTATGATTGCCGATGAAGATCATTATTTTGACGTTTAAGGATATTGATCAAATTATCATAAGGTTAGGATGAGGGCTAATAGTCATATGTGTAATGTAACTTTATTAATTATGAAAACAGAGAGATGAAATTATCAGTTTTGTTGTGTGAAACATTCGCTCTGAATTGGACGGTGTACAATGCTGAACATATTGTCACTGTGGTGATATTTTTTTGTTGATGAAAAGAAAATATTTTAGGTGTTTTATGACAGTCTCGAAGTCTCATGCCAGATAAAAATTGTAGGCAAACAACGAGATAGTCGGAGTTCCCCATCGTACAGAACGAAACAAAAGCTTATATTCAATCTATACTAAACGTCGGAACATATAAGATTGTCAATGATGGAGGACGAGACCTATTGTCCAATACCGGAGATCGTGGGTCGGCTGGAAATGTCGCAAATGAAGTTAAATATATTAATAAATGATGTAATGTTACTAACTAATATAGTGTTTGGACCGGTACCTTGATACGTTTCCAGCCAACACTACGAACTCAGTTCGGATACTGGATGATAGGTCACGTCCTCCATTAGCGACACTTTTAAAATCATGAAATTTTTTCGTGTAGATCTGAACGAATACGTTACATATGTGGTGACCGTTGTTTCGCGGCATTGAAGCTAGCTTGGACTCATCGAAACAGAAATGATAAATTCCAAAATGATGAATCTAAGTTCTGTGATTTGCTTAAGAATTGTTTGTTTGTTTTGGAATTTCGCGCAAAGCTACACGAGGGCTATCTGCGCTAGCCGTCCCTAATTTAGCAGTGTAAGACTAGAGGGAAGGCAGCTAGTCATCACCACCCACCGCC
>NW_013665770.1:336300-362888 GCF_000517525.1 Limulus polyphemus
AACCCGTGACCCTCAGGTTGTGAGTCGAGCGCCTTATCCACCTGGCCATGCCGGGCTCTTGCTTAAGAAAGCTAGCATCTTATTTCTCCAGTTACATCTGGCTCTCTCTCCTTAAAATAAATCTGACCTAGTCAAAGTAAACTTAAAAGAGAAGCTATAGTTAGTTTTCTCACGTTATGTATTCAGCTTTTGTTTAATACCCAGTCTGCGAGTCTGGGTGTCATGTTTGGGGCATGGATTTGCAAACAAAGTTTTCCGGTATTATCTCTTTTATTATTATTATTCTGAACTTTTTGCAATACCTGGAATCTGAATTGTTTACCAGCGAGGTTGAATTCGCACTAGCTTTTAAGCTATGAGGGAGTAAATTCCATACCCCAATCCAAAAGTCCACACGAAATACGGTATTGGCCGCACATTATATGCAATATAAAATCTGGTTTCTCAATTCTACGAAGCCGTTTCGCGAGTTATATCGATAGAAATGATTGAGTAAGGCTTAATGAAGCTTAGCTGCCGTTGTAAGATTGGCTGAGTGCGGTACCTGTCTGAATATGAACGCTTCTACTATTTTGTTACAAGAGAAACACAGTCTGGCCAACCTTCTAAACTCCATATCTTCGTGGCCGAACATTATTGAAAGATTAGTTTATTTGGGAGTAAAGTGTGGTCTTTTAAGGTTAACAGACCAAGCTCTTTATTGGATTACATGTATTGGGAGCTTTAACTTGAATACCGGAAACAGTGACACTCCTCTATTGCTCATCTAATTCGATCTGATTGACTCGCAAGCTGGGTGTTAATAAGACTAGAAATTAAGCTTTTTTTTTATCAGCTAGGAAAGGTTAATTAAAAGATATTTTCATAGTCCATTGTAGAAACCGTTAGCAATCTACTGAGTGATAAGCAGAACGAAGCTTGGCAGGATTTGACGTCATCAGAGCGTAGGCAAGTGACATCGGGCCTCCTGCAAGGATTAGAGGAAGGAGCTTTGCTGTTGTCGGAGTCACTGGTACAAGAGAGTAACTTTCTGTTGGCCAAAGAAAACATCTGTAGGTTTATAATAAAAATAAATATTTATATTATTATTACCCTAATATATATTATTATTATATTAATATATTCCTTATATCATTTGTAGTTAAGCACAATGTTACACAATGGGCTATCTGTGCTTTGCCCACCACGGGTGTCGAAACCAGTTTATTAGTGGTATAAATCCGCAGACATACCGCCGTGCCACTGGGGGACATATATATAGTCTTAGTGTTTCAATTGTATAATACTTTAAATTAGTACCTGACTTTATCTTTGACAATAAAAGTAACCCATATAAAGAAAATGTATAGTTTACCTAAAAACATTATAGCTATTCCACTCTCACACTACTACCTTTCCTGAACTAGTAGCGTTTCAAGCAATGTGACCTGTGTTTTTTATTAGTTTACTTGGTACTTATATGTGTGTTACGCTTTGATATAAACTATCACAGTTATAAAGCTATCACAACTAAAAGCTCAGAGCATGGTCAGAACCATATCGTGGTTCGAGCTTTGGACATTCAGTAACGCACTTTTAAAGGTTAACCACTAGGTTACTGACAGACAGACAAGCAGACTAGCAGTCAAAAATCTGAAGTGGCATGTAAAAGTTGTAGTGACCATTATTTCATCTATATAAATATTGAAGCTAAGTTTTTGATCAAACAAAATGGAAGCTATGTACTTAAGCAGATCATTAACCATTAGATTAAGATCATGACTAGCAGACAAACGGACAGAGAAGTCGCATAAAATCAAACACATTAGTTAAAACAGGTGTGCACAATGAGATTTCTTTGAATAAAAATTCCTAATAATGTCAGGAGTTGAAACTTAATTAAGTATTCATTGAACTAAGTGAAAAGCAGCAAAATTCCTTGCTAAAAAGTAATTTCTTTGTAATGAATGCACACTTCACGTTGTTACGTATTACAATTTCTAACAGCCTAAAATTGATTTAAATTATAATTTAGATTTAGAAGTTAAATAAATGTCAATATGTATCCAATTTATGATATTTGCCAACAACAGTTTCTTTTTTAATACAAATATATTTTACTATACAAACAGTAACACAATTTACAATAACAGTTATTACAAATAATGATCTCTGTACAAAAGGTTTACAAACTTACAAACAATATGAGTCTTCTTTCTGGTTTGGAACTTCCTTAATATCTTATCGAGGGTTCACGATGAGCGAATTAATTTCGAGTTGATGAAGATACAGTTCACTTAACAGGGTGCTAGCTAACTTCATATTATTCTTTCTCCATCGGTCACACGTCGAGTTTTTCCACCGATAAGATTAGGTAATGTTTTCGTAAAAGTACTAATGTCCGATGTGAATCCATTGAAGTTAAATGGTTTGTAATGTTCGAAATTTATGAACGTTCCTGGTCAAATATTTGAAGTTACCGGTTACTAAACGTTATTCACTGTTATACTTTCCGAGGTTTATAGCATACCAATTGTAGCAAACCAATAATATGTACTGTCTTTTGGCGCGTCGCGTTGGTTGTATTTATAGGCGTGAGAAGAGTTTCTCGAAATTTCACCTTACGCAACAATATAAACGATGCAGTGTTTACGTACACACATATATTATTGATTTTTAAAGTCGAGAATTTTCTACAAATTTAGAGAATAGACGGGAATTTCGCAATACAGATTAAACAGTGTAAGTTATGTACATTTCTAAATATAAATTTAACTTAAACAAATATAGATAATAAAATAGATATATAATAGTAAATCCGTCACAAACTGAAGAGTGAAATTTAAAAATAAATTAATCAATATTTTACAGTATCAAAAAACAACGAAACGAAAATAACGTTGAAATTCACAAATAACCGGAACAAAAATTAAAATAGTAATGAATATTTTATTTGTAAATAGTTTTAGAGAGCATCTTTTGGGATAGCCAAAGAGTGTTAAATAGTTGTACTATATTTCCGCATTGCAGTTTGTTTGTTTGTAATTAAGCACAACGCTACACAACGGGCTATCTGTACTCTGCCCACCACGGGTATCGAAATTCGGATTCTAGCGTTGTAAATCCGCAGACATACCGCTGTTCCACTGGGGAGGGGGCAGACAGACAGCAAGAAGCTTTAACAACAGTAGTTTACAAATATTTATTAATGGGTGATCAGAAGGCAAAAAATGCACGTATTTTAAACGTTTTATTACTTTTACTTCTTTTGTAATATCTGTATATAAACAAACAACTAAATTTTATTGTATAGTTACGACGAGAAGTATTCGCAAATTTTATGTTTTCTATTAATAAGTTCTATAATTTATCCTTAAGAAATACTTTTGAGCATTTTAAATGCTTTTTTTTGGGTAAATGAACAAAACATTTGTGTTCTAGTAATGCTAGTACAAGCTGTAGATGTCAGAAAAACGCAGACTTTGGTGTTCCCTTTACCGTCTCATGTCCGAGGTTCGAATTGGGCCAGGGCCGAAGATTCGTTACACCTTCCTGTCCAGTCTTTGATAGAATATTCTAATCAGGGTAAGAATCTAGCTATTATAAGTAAGATAAAATGGCATGAACATAACAAGATTAACAGTTATGCATTTGTGAAAGTAACATTTTATTTCTTCGATGCGGGCTATGTTTTTGTAATCCTTCATTTTACAACAACGTGTAAGTGTTTCTAATTATTCACAGGATTAGCTCGTATAGTTCTACGTATTTACAACAAGGTTGATGAACTGCTAAAACCAGAGGCTGGTTTCCAATCTCACGTAACTCAAGTGCAGGACACTACAAACGTTACATGGGTCATCAACTCTCGAGTTGTTGCCATCACTGTGGGAAGAAGAAGGAGGTTGAGGTTGTTGGAGCCGGTACAGATCAGATTCAAGCACATACAGGTAACTTAAAATGTTTGGTTTTATTTCTATTATCGCCTTAAAGGCTTATATCTGACATTAAGTAACTGAAATACTACGTTCACCTTCCATTATAAGGCTTCATAGTCTGAACACGTTAACCATTGGGCTACGCCCGGCCCCCATCTTATTATTAAAATGTATCAAACTGTATTCTTGTTATCATTCTGTACCTGCTGATCTTTTTCTAGAAAACAAGCACAACAGCAAAAAGCGCCTTTATTAAAGTATTTTTTTATTTAATAATTAAAAGAAAGTGGAAAGCTTTTCAAACTTCTTTGAGTTATGTAAAAATTGAATTACAAGTAGGGAAGTATGGAAGACGTCATCGTATGCATAAGGGAGGGATTGGTGTAGATAGTACTATGCATTGTAAAGGAAAGGTATTTGAGGAATAAATCTGACATCCCTCAGAGCCCCATCTAAGACAGCAGTTTTTATCTGTTAAAGTTTTGTGTGTGAATTTCTTCATTTGTTTATAGACATTTCAAATACAGGTGTCATCATCCTGTTGAGTTTTAATACTTGTACCCGATACCCAGGTTTTGAAAGCGTCACTAGATCTGGTGTCATTTTTGATCAGACCATCTAGCTCAGAGTGTCTTTTGTACTAGAGGTGTTTGGTGGATAACAAGTGTTGTGGAATAGGTTTAACCCAGTAGTTTTTAACTTCGCAATCATTGAGACGTCTCACAAAGCCATCACATTCGTTCAGAACTCTACATACCTAGCCTCTTACGTGAATAGTCTAAGTAGGTCATTTAACTGTCTTAATTACTTTAAATATACATCACTTCCATTATGGTTTGTAAACTTTGTGCATTCAAATACAAAATACCACAAAAAATGTCATAGACGAAGGATGAGTTTTTCGTCTAGAGTAATATTACTTTAGTTGCTCTTTATCTAGGTAATACTGGACGCAGTAAATGTTCGTACATTAAGAATTTCAAACTGAAGTTTTTAAAAGCATAGTAGATCATCTTAGAAAACGTTGCAGATATTTAGAATAGTGTTATATTTTTCAATTTTGAAACTTTTTCTACAGAAAAAAATATAACTTTACTAAATTAATGAAACTTTTTTCTATCCTCTAGGAAGAAAATGTTACCAATCCACAGTGTGTTTTCTGGGACATTATGTTAAGGTAATTTTAAAACATAGAGTTTGTTCAAAAAACGTTCAACAGAACATTGTAGTGGAATAACATTCAGATTTGTAGAAAACAGCAATAATTTTACACTCCAACATATTGGTTAGCTGGCATTGCCATGTAGTGATGTGTTATCGAAAAAATAGACGAGCTATTGCTCTGAAATACCTTTTATATATTTTTCCAATAAATCAAAAAATTCTGCGAATATTTCTGCCAGTTCATATAATAATAATGACAATAATATAAAACCAATAACGAATGAACTGCTAAACTGAATAAAATAAAGTGTCTAAAAATGTAACGACCTCTTTTTTTTTTTTAAACAAATTTCCTATGATAGAACGAGCCTGACTGTAGGTTAAACCTAATTTTACGTTAATGTGACAATCAATATATAATCGAGAAACCAGAGTTGCTTAGTGTTAATATATAAATTTGATTTTTAGAACCTATTAACTGAGATTGTTTGTAACAAAACCTAGAAACCTGGACTGCCTTTGTAGCAATAATGTTTTGTCACAATATCCTGAAGTAATATTTATTAATCTCCAGGCAGGATCAATCTTCGAAATAACAACATAATTGGTTCTTTTCTGTAGCTAGTTGGCAATTTTTTTATAGAGTTTACGTGCGATGCATTATTATGAGTCTATAAGGAAGGTATTCTTCTAACTAAGTACATGTGTACTTACAGAGAATGGTCGAAAGAAGGATGCTGGACAGTGCAGTCGAACACTTCTCACACTTCTTGTGCTTGTAATCATTTAACCAACTTTGCATTACTTATGGAAGTGAAACCCGTTCAGGTGAACTGACTTTGATAGCTTCTTAATAATTTGCATTACTTTAAAAATAATGATATTTTACCATTTTCAGACTTCATTTAACTATACCTCAAGGTAGACTCACCTCAAGGGATTTTTACTTTCTATTTCCGTTTAATCAGAATATTAATAATAATAAAATCTACATAGATCAATTTAAACAAAACCCTAGCACTTTCGACAGGTGGTCCAGTCTTCTTCAGGGAGAAAAGAAGAAGGAAGAATACTACGAAACCAATGGTAAGCGCTAGGGTTTTAGAGAAGTTGACCTACCAAGTCCTTTCGATCCCACGTGTTTTTTATTATTATGAAATGCTATATACATAAAAACGTTTTCAATAGAAGAAAAGATTTACTCATGAATTTTTAATTTTGTTTCTCTAGCCACTTTCTTCAAAACACTTTACCCTTCAACTAGTGACCTCGTTAGGGTGTGCTATATGTGTAAAGTTTCTCCTGATAACTGCAGTTTCCTTGTATGTGTTACGGTAAGTAGGCTTTACTTTAAATTCAATATTATTACAGCAGTGCTGTCTCTTCGCAGTAGTTCAAAACATTGGTTTATTTTTTTAACAGTCTACGTTTTTTGTCAATTCTGTCAAATCTATCAAAATGTTGTAGCAGTGATTTTTTTGTGCACGTGCCTGGGTGTTAGGCTTATATCCAATATTGCACGTAATGGTGCATTATTACTAATAAGTGTTATTCTAGTTTGTGTATGTGTGAATGGTTTTTTTAGCCATCTATCTTGATATTTTCTCGTCTGTTCGACACTAATATATAAATCCTAATCAGTTTCTTAATAACAAGATTTCCCAACGGTAACATACAGTAGGTTGGCACAAATGTTATATATTTTTGACCCTTTTCGCTTAACTTACTACTTTTTTTGACATCTTCGTAATTTAAGATCAATACAGCAATTAAGCCCAGTTTTATAATTACTATAAAAGTTGCAACCGTTATGATAAGCAGGGATAGTTTTACTGATAAAATTATACTTGTATATGTTACAGACTCCATTGTATTAAGTTGGATTAGCAAGATACACGTGCATATATTAAGAATAGTGCCTTTGGCTTTACGGTTGTAAGTGAATATGTTTGAGTAATGTCGTTAGTCTCGAAAAATAGTAGAACACATATATATATATGTATATGTATTTTGCTGGTATTGATTCTTTTCAAACAACTCATGTTATCAAACTTTCAAGTACTTAATATGTTTTTTTTTTTTGTATTATTTTAGAAAATCTCAAACTGATCGAACTACTATCCAGAAAAACACGTGTTTTTGCCTCCTAGTGGCAGAGCTAATCTTTGCAGCAGGCATTAATCAGACACATCTTCGAGTATTATGTGGATTTGTGGCTGGAATCCTTCATTACTTCTTTCTGGCTGTGGTTGTCTGGATGTTCCTTGAAGGCTTCCATTTGTATGTGTTGTTGATAGAAGTTTATGACTCTGAAAAAAGCCGGGCTCGCTGGTATTACGCGATGGCTTACGGTATACCAACAGTGATTGTTGCTGTATCAGCAATAATTGATCTCCAGAGCTACGGGACCAGCGAATATTGTTGGTTACGATCTGATAATTATTTCATTTTCAGCTTCGTAGGACCAGCAGCGGGCATTCTTTTTGTAAGTAACGTATAGCTGCAACTATATAAATATATATTTAACGTTTTGCTTTACAATAACTGTATCACTGTTGTTTGTTTTTTAGCCTAAATAGTTAGGATAGCTGAATAAACTCTTAAACTAAGGAGTTAGCTGTAACCTCCTTAAGTTGATAGTCCAAACGATAGGATTGTTCTAACTCCGTTGTTCATACGGTAGGCTCAAAGTCTTCAATAATCTTATAAGTAATTAAATGTAAAACGAAGCAAGTATGATCGAATTTCAGGAGAAGACACAAGAGGCAAAAATTTAAAACCACTTACATCAAAATATTAATTGAATCATATCAGTACGAACTATTTATCGAAATGCTTGTTTTCTTCTCAATACGAGTTTCATAAATTATAAGTTATTCCACCTTATTTCATCTTGTCAGGGTTGTACAGTGTTCCTGTGTATTGCGACCTGTATTACGTGTCACCATACCAACATTCCTACGATTATCAAATGCAAAGAAGCGTCGAAGCTGAGCAAAATCAAGTGAGAAACGTTATACGTATATTCTTTTCATTGTATAATTATAAATCTAGGTGAGATTCAAGGAGAAAAAGAAACATTTAAATGAAGTCTGATCGATATAAGACTTAGTTTTAAAAGTAAAATTCTCTTATTAAAATTATATCACTAAACATATACAAGCTACTATGACTCATGCAGAATCCATCAAGAAATATTTAAACTATTACTTCATCACATGTTCATGCATTTTAAGTTCTTAGTATACACTGAGATAATACACTATTATATGTCAGTTTCTCGAAGTAGAAACAGAATGTCGCGGGTTTTCAAATATATTACAATATCTGTGATAAATGTAGGAAACATTTCTAAATGCCTATCAGTTATGTATAGCATTAAATACAAACGTCAATACGAACACGACAAAAAAGTAGTGCTTCCTATTTCTGACAGACTTGAGACTATAAATACTGTATATTTAGATTTGTAATTTCAAATGTAAATAGACACATTATTATAAAGGTTTTGAAGTATAAATCAAAGAACTTTAGCAGGAAAAATATATTTTCAATATGTTAAAAATATGGTGCTCAGTTTGGATAAATATACGTATATAAATTTGGGTTGAATAGTTTTATATTTGTATATATGAATGAACATGTATGTGTATAAACGTAATGTGTACACGTAATTTTGCAGAATATGGATAAGATGGACCATCGTTATGCTATGTTTATTAGGCCTTACATGGACGTCAGGTTTTCTGTATGTCAACCAAGGAACAGATTTTCTTGCTTACATCTTCACGGTTCTGAACTGTATCTTAGGCTTATTTATATTTGTATTTTACTGCCTGCAGAATGAACAGGTAAGATAGTTTCGTTTTTCATGAAACTCAATTAAATTAATTATAAATTCAGTTTACCAAAATGGGTAATTAGAAAATTAGGCACTTTTGCAAAAAAAGTCAACATCTTACACCCGTTTCGTAAGGAAATTATTATGTTTTCATTGACCATTTACTTGTAAACAATTGATAACAGTATGTAAACAATTTTCGGAAGCTTTTCAAAGCTATTGCAATGATTGTTTACAAATAATATAGGTATAGTTAATGTAAAACTACCTTTTCATTCCTTCACTTCAAAAACTGTTAGACGCTATCCAACTTTTCTGCTATATACTACATGTATATAGCTCTAATACTCTTGTTTTAGTAACCTTTTGATTTTGTAGAAGTAATGTGAAACGTATTAATTATACATTATGTAACAAAAACATTTTCTATCGATTAAGTATTGCAGTTTCGCGGTGTTTCAGCCTGTCTATTATTAACTAATAAGAGCTGATCTACATTAAAACTTCAACGCTTACGTAGTCATAGAATGGTTTTGCCACCTTGTGTAAGTTTTAATGTTTTTCATGTTACACGAATTCCAAATATATCAATTGTAATTAAACCCTACAGTTTAGAATTATTCAGTGACTTATTATTTTCTTTATCAAATTTCCTACTTGCTTGAATTAATTATTGTGGAAAAAGGCGCGTTGAACTATTTCTAACAACCTATTTAGAGAATCATTCCCTGTATGTAGCTTGGTCATTCATAATTCTATCGGAAAGTATGTTAATTACATTTTGTTACAACCTGCTAATTATGAAACGTGTAAAAAAATGAAATAAAGAGAGATATGTTTGAAAAATAATTACATTTTTTAGGGTTAACAAAAATATTATATTGTAATTTTGGTTTGTGACCCAATAAGGCTACAGATTCTGCAAAAAATTGAAACACTGAACATTAATAATAAAAACTTAATTCACGTTTTTTTTTAGATAACGCTATTGAAGCTGTTATCGTTTTACTGCCGTTAATACTGTCGTTGTTAATATTATAGGTACAAGAAGTCCTTTCAAAGTTCTTAGAGCGATATGAATGGTTACCAAAATGTTTTGTTCCTACCAAGCCAAGAGAACAGTCGAGGGACGAGCTCTCAGGAAGAGTTACAATGCCAACCAACTTGCCGCCAAGCCAACACAGTGTGGGTACCTCTGTGCCTCTGACTTCTTCTTCTGTTTGTTGTTTATCATCAGGTATTGCACCTGTTCTTTTGCGCCCATTTGTCTGCTTACTCTGACGTGTGTTTGTTGTAAAATAAAGCAGTTACTTTAATAACAAGCTCTTATAATTCTTGCTTTATGTTCTATATAACATTGTTTTTACTTTCCTGTTTTTCAGAATGCTAAGTCTGATGCATGAATTTTATACGCTTTGCCAATGAATGTTACCTTCTCAAACCCACAACTGTTTATCTAACCGTAAGAATAATGAACGAAACACTATTTTCACTCTATTGACTTTATTTTGTTGATATATTTATCCTCATTCTTTCTAATTTGTGCATGTTTTTTTACTAGTTGCTGTTTTACTTACTGGGACGAATGTTTCTAAATTTCTAGATGTCTGTCATTTCCAAGGGTGCAAAAGGTTTCTTTCCTAACATTCACAATGAGCTCTTGACTGAAAAATTTATTAATTAATTAATTTTTAGTAAATGTTTGTTGGTTAAGAAAAAATTAGAAATTTTAATCGAACATTTGAAAGAGTTTTATTTGTTTAGAATTAAGCACAAAGCTACACAATGGGTTATCTGTGCCCTGCCCACCATGGGTATCAAACCCGGATTCTAGGATGTAAGTCCACAGACGTGTCACAAGGGGGGGGGGGCATTTGAAATAACTTCTCAAATTGAAATTGGCAAAGAAATTCCAACATACATAAATGTGTCGATATTATAGTTTTATTTTTCTTCCTTACTAAGAAAGACGAAAATGGAAATATATAATAAATGATTTTTTTCTTGAGGGCAAAACGGTTCTAACTGAAAAATAAATAAATATATATATATATATATATCCGTGAGCATTATATCTGTGGAATAGCAGGAAAAGTTTTTATAAAGTTGTTTTGGTTAAAAGAGATCATTTTAAAGTTGTTAGGTTAGACGTTTATGTGGCTTCTTAAAATATCACACTAGTCAACATAATCAACTATGAAACAAGTAAAAACTTTATTCGTCTAAAAAAGTGGAATACTTAAAGAAATAAATAAATGTTAAAACGACATGTTGCCATTGTTCGCCTGGTACCCTATATTGACACAGGTACTTCTTGGGTAGAAAAAAGTCACATTATTCAATTTGACATGCACATCACGTTTAAATAAGTATAAAGGAGCTCCTGGGTATTTATTCAACAGTGGTTTTTAATGAGGGACTCTCTGTTAAGAGCAGTTACACCTATCTAATAATGGGTAAATACAAAATACCTTGAAAACAATCTAAAGATCCACTATTAAGGAACAACAACTTTTGACATTTCTACATGTCTTCTTCAAGTCAACTTTTGTTAGTGTCGAAACTTGTTGTTCCGTTAAAGTAAAACTAAACTTTAGTTTAAATGTCTTCTTTACTGAAGCAGCCACGAGAAGCGTTACTTGTATATTGGAAAACATGAAAGGGGTTTATATATTCCACATATATTCCTTTATTTAAATGTCTTCTTTACTGAAGCAGCCACGAGAAGCGTTACTTGTATATTGGAAAACATGAAAGGGGTTTATATATTCCACATATATTCCTTTATTTAAATGTCTTCTTTACTGAAGCAGCCACGAGAAGCGTTACTTCTATATTGGAAAACATGAAAGGGGTTTATATATTCCACATATATTCCTTTATTCTAATATTCAGTTTTCTTTGCGTTTCTCCTACGTAAAGTTTTCACAAATCATTGCCTGTAATTTTATAAATACACTCAGGATTTTCAGTTTTTGGATATTTTTTAGAAATTAGGGAAGAAAGTTTTGTATTGGTTTTGTAAGGGATGTAACCTCTATATCGAGATAAAGTATTTCAAAGTTTTTACTCCATCCTTTTCTATTAGCACTGGCTACCCCTGGTATACAGCAAAAAATTGGGTTCCGTTGGCGTTTAAAGAAGGATTATTAGATCTTTATAATAATTCTATTCACAATTTCAATTTAACTCTACAAAGCAATTTATAAATCGTCCTATTTCCAAAATAAAACTTTTTTGGCTGTTACACATTCCTTTAGCATTACTTAAAATGTTTTTTTGTAATATCCAGTTTCTGTGCTGAATTCCAAGGTATATAAATGTCAGAATGTCTAGGTTTCTGATAAACCAAATTTTAGAAACCATTTTCTGATTTAATAATAGAAACGTTAAAAATGTGAACGAATTCTTTTTCAGTCTTTAGTATAAATAACAATATTATATAACTTACTAAGATGTCTATGAAATTTAGCATATTTTAGACTCAATTCACCTGTAACAGTATTGTCCATATATCTTAACCAATAAAGATGAGAATAAAATGAAGTTTCTATAGCTCTCGTTTCTATTTCAATCATAAATAATTTGGCTAAGACAGGTGCCTGTGGACTATCCATACTAATTCCATCTTTCTGATCAAATGTTTCTACCAGTAAATTGAAAATTAATACGAGTTGCTCTAAACATGAAGAGTTCATGAACATTTTAAATTCTGAACAAGATCTGGATGTGTCGTTCGGTTTAAAACAGTCCAGAGTAAGATCAATCGACTCTAAAACGAGAAATTGTGTGAACAGGGAATAAATCTTAACCTAACCATGTTAACATTGGGACAAAAACCGAGCTCCATTATAAATATTATTGTTGCAAAGGTTTCATAAAAAAATAAAAAACTATAAAAACTGACCACTTTTGATCTGACCTTTGCAGATTCCACAGCATCTCAAAACCACTCAAGCTCAGAACTGTTTTACTTCTCCAAAGTTCACCACACAAGGTAAAAAAAAGTATGAAGCATAAATAAAACTAGTTTTACTGTATGTGTGTCTTGGATCGCAACTAGTTTTCATGTAATAGGCATTTCAGAGTTTGTATTATCATTATTTATATGCTTATTAAATAAACTTTCGCGAAGTTTGCAATAAAATTTATCGTATTATATGTTATGATTGAAATATAACTATAGGGTTGTGGTAATTGTGCTGAATGTTTTTTATTGTACAATGTTTGGTATTAATTTTTCAAACAGATCACCTATCTACGTCAATAGTATCCAACCAGGGAGATGACACCTTTCAGACTCCTTTACCAATCATTGGATCCTTGAGGAGAACAAGACACAAAGACAGTGGTATGACCTCTCAAACCAGAACATCACCAAGCGTATCGAGAACTAGCTCTCCCAATCGTTACGGGTTTGTAGCCAATCAGCATCAACCTGGAGTAGGTGATGATGGAGGTCATCAACTGTTTCAGGTTATTCCTTGCAACAGAAGGTCAGTTTGTGGACCTTATTCTGATTCTTCGGGCGTTTACAGTGTCTTCGCTGATCATATATATGAATCCATTGAAGATGATGTCAGAGGAAGTTCTACTCGTAGTGATTGTGACCATCGGCCATCCATGGTCAAACAGTCTCCTCCAGCAGAAAATTATTACGGCGACCATTCCGATCTTAGCCAGCATTCTTCATCTAGTGGATATGACCAGCGACCTCTACTGGTGACGTCAATTCCAGAAAAACCACACCCGACAACATCTAATCAGCTAGTGTACGGAATGAATCTAACTCACGATAACTATTCACTAACTTCCACTCCAGAGTTTCCAAGGCAACAACAAAGAGACAGAATTCATGGTAGTGTCCGTAGAAATCCCAACTGTGATAAAATACCGAATGTTCACATGCTTAACACAGCTTCTCCAAAACTCATCCACGAATCTACCATAGACACATGTGGAAATCAGAATCAGCTGATCTCAAATATCGACCCAGAAGACTGGACGCCAGTTCTGCCAGATCTTCTCCGTTCTCCTCCAGATAACGTTGTCATGGCAATTTTAGATGGAGAGAAGGTAGTAAACCGTCTTCATACAGACGTAGGAAATGCAGAAGATACACGGGATCAATCTTTTCACAAACTTAGTACTTATTGTTGAAAATGAAGAGCGTTGTAAGGTTATTTTCTGTCCTTAACGATGCTGTGTGTGTGTATTTTTGTCAGTCAGTGCGTCTTTTGAGCAATGAATATTTGCTTCAAGAAAAATAAAAATGGTGTAGTGCATTTAAGTGTGGAATCCAAAGAAAGGTGTTATATAAGGAACACCAAGTAAACCAAAAGGCCAGGTGCACTAGGCATAGAACTTTTGAAGTGCCGTAGTCTACAATACTAGTCCATCCACGGTATAAAATTAAACACGAGGGAAGGGATTGAAAGTATTTGTCAGTGTGTTACTCTGATCCATTCTCTGTAAGCATTATGTTTTGTAAACCAATCTTCAAAATAAAAAGAAAAGAGTTTTTTGAGTGTGAGGCACAAGCCTAACGTTCTGTGAAACCTAATTGCCCTGGAAGATCTAGATGTGATACATTTTGTAACTAGATCAAAAATGTGATGTATATATATATATATATTTGACCAATTATAGAGAGCTTTGCATGTTGAAGAGACGTACACTTGACGTACTATTTAAAGACTCAGTAAGATGTTGCTATTTTTTCTCTTCAGCTTCTTAAGATAAGCTACATGGATGATATATATATTAAGGGTTTGTGTGATAGTAATTTCAGATCATTTACGTTAATCAAGATTTTTGTGTGTAAGGATTCTGGATATTCAAAGATATAGGAGTAATGGATCCTATAGAAAAATACTGATAATGATTTTTGGTGTTCGTCAGTATCAGAGTGAGAAGAATAAGCCAGTTTATCCCGACTTATGGTTTTGTTACCTCTCATTCTTAACACTATTAGCCATAAGGATTCCCGAGAATGTTAAGAAACGAAACAACTCCCAAAGTTAAGTTTTTGTAATTAGAGTTTAAAGTGACCCAACAGGTTCAAAAGAGCGGGTGAAAAAAATCCATCAAAACGTCTAGAATTCTTATTCAATGTCAGTGATACATTATCTTACTGTGATGCTACTCATATATTGTAAATTTTTGTGGACACAGTATATATCCTTCGTGTGGTTCAATAAGTAAAGAACTTTGACTTACTTAATTAGTTGTCTCTGCACACACTTCTCACTACATATAGATATAATAACAAAACAGTATACACCAGTAGTGTAACCACATTTATCGTATTGAAGTGTTCTGAAAAGAAAATATATGAAAACTTAGAACTTTTTAATATTGTAAGAAGATTAATTTAATCAAAAGTATTTCTTACGCATTGTGATTTTAAAATTTTCCTAACTTATATACAAATTTATCTTGTTTTTATGTAATTTTGTAAAACAAAAACTATTTGCGACTCTCTGTATATCGAATATTCTATATTCTTTTCTTCACAGGTACATGTACTAACAATTTCACTTTGTTGTCCATCATATATTTTTGTTTTATTTTCAATTATAACAATAGTGTACGTTATAACTGAAAACCTTAGTTTTTCTAAGCTTCAACAATTCTACTGTCGAAGTAATGAGTACTGTACGATTGTTCCCTTTAAAATATTTGTAAAAGCTCTTCGTTTCCACCAGTGAGTTTGGTTTGTTTTGTTTTGAATTTCGCGCAAAGCTACACGAGGGCTATCTGCGCTAGCCTTTCCTAATTTAGCAGTGAAAGACTAGAGGGAAGGCAACTAGTCATCACCACCCACCAGCAACTCTTGGGCTACTCTTTTACCAACGAATGGTGGGATTGACCGTCACATTAAAACGCCTCCACGGCTGAAAGGGCGAGCATGTTTCGTGAGAAAAGAATTCGAACTCGCGACCTTCAGATTGCGAGTCAAGCGTCCTAACCACCTGGCCATGCCGGGCCCCACCCAGTGAGACAGCGGTAAATTTATGGACTAAAAGTACTAAAATCCGGGGTTCGGTTCCCTCCAGATAGCCCAATGTGACTTTGCTCTGAAACAAACAAACAAAAAGCTGTTCGTTTAAACTTTTGACAAATTCATTTACTAAAGTCTTGTCATAGCTAAATTTGACTTTCATGAAAACTGTTTAAAAAAATTAGAGAAGAACAAAAAATATGATTATTCAGTCTGATCAATGTAAATTTAGGAACACCTTTATTCTAAGATTACTGTTCGGTAATGTTTTTAAAAAGGTATGCTTTAAAGTTCGCTTAGTTATAAGAAATTATTACCAGAATCTTATTTTCCTTGATTAAATTTTAGGTTTCAACAAACCTTATCATAAAAACATAGTCAGTCATCTCATGTCAAACTGAAATCTCAAGTACAGAAAAACAAGATGCTTTAACGAACAGAATCTAACATAAAGTTTGAACCTAATTTGCTAATATTTAAATTTCTAACAGTAAACATTGGTTGAAGAACAACATAAATAATGGTAGCGACCTTTTTCACATTAATATTATGACATAATGAGTGTTTCATTTCCTGTTCTTTGTTCACCCAAACAGAACTCCAATGTATGTCTGATAATATTTCATTATTATTACAAACAGAACTCCAATGTATGTCTGATAATATTTCATTATTATTATTACAAACAGAACTCCAATGTATGTCTGATAATATTTCATTATTATTATTACAAACAGAACTGCAATGTATGTTTGATAACATTTCATTATTATTACAAACAGAACTGCAATGTATATTTGATAACATTTCATTATTATTCCAAACAGAACTCCAATGTATGTCTGATAATATTTCATTATTATTACAAACAGAACTGCAATGTATGTTTGATAACATTTCATTATTATTCACGCTCCCATAGGAAATGTAAGCTACGTATTTGAGAGTTACTTTAATTGTATTTGCCTGCTAGCTTGTTGTGCTTGTTAAAATAATACAAGTGAGTAGATGGTTATGTATTCCATAGTTGTTATTGTTGTTGTTGGTGTGTAAATAAAAGCATGGTAATCTCACTGAGAGAAAGAAACGAAACGTCAGTTTATGAATTGTGAAGTACACCATGCTGTTAACACCACAAAGTAATGAACCTTTAGATGGATAATGGTTTCAAAGCGCCCTGCATGAACAAATATAACAATTAACGAGTTTACGTTAGGAAGCACAAAAACCATTCCTACAAACATTAATATTGGGAATTACTATAAGCAAAAGTACTCAGGTGGGGCAACGGTAAGTATATAGACTGACAACGCAAATATCAAAATGTGTGACTTTGAATTTAAACAAACTTAAACAAATATATTTTTATGGTTTCCAAATATTTGTTTATTACATTCTCATATATATGTAAAGTAGATTAGAATACTAAGATACTTATTTTATTCAAACAGGTATAGCGAAAGGATAATGTAAGAACATAAAATTGCTTTATTATTATTTTACCTCTTTATAACAACCATATCTTACAGAATGAAAGGTAGTCCACTTGGTTGCAAAATCGAAGGCAAGAACTATGAAATGAATCATAACAGACTAGATACATAACATTTATAATCGACATCCTGAGCACACTGTGCTACTTCAATAGATTATGAGTAATCTAAACTGTAAAAACGTGTAATACCATAAACTGTGTATTAATAAAAACATGGAGTCATAAAGTATGAATCTAACTCCGGACTAATTTACGGCAGATTCGTCCTTTTGAAATGGATATGATCAACTAACTGTCATCTTGCAATGTAACTCTAGTTAATAAGTCCATATATTATATATACTTTTATACACTAATTTATTTCCAGGCACATTTTGTACTAAACTAAGACGTTTTTATTTCTTTTACTTTTATATATTGGGATTTCCATGGATTTAGATCCTGATCTACTTTACTTTTTTGTTTCAATGAAAATAAAGGTTAAAAATGACAATTTCAGCTTTTGACATTATCGTAAGAAACAGAACTGTCAGGTAATTTTAAAACTTAGTTTCAACCCCAAACGATTATGCTGTCTGCAGGAGAAAGCTCAAGGATTTGGAAAGGTGGACCATTCTGCCTCTTTCTGAAGTACACATAATTAATGTGTTATTTAGTCATTAGATGGCAGCACTTAACATAGATAGCAAACGTTTACCGTAACTAATTTTACAAGAAACAGTTTCACAATTTCGCTGAAAAATAGATGCATTTTTAAATACTTGTAAGTTCATGTTAATAAAAACATACAAAATAATACAAAATTCAGTGGCTTATAAATGACGTAATTATTGCTTTTATAATGTTTTCCACAGATTATATTAATCAAATGACGGGACTCGTTTATTTTCATATAACTTCTTCCGTTTATCGAATAAAACTGTATGATTAGGAAACTAATTAGGGTTTTTAAGTGATTTTATCATACATTTTGAAAACATTAGTTTTGTTTCTTTTACCATACTTTAATTAGCCATTACTTTTAAATGTCGCTCTACCAGATGTCTCTTTATGATTATTCATAACTTATTGAACGAAAAAAAACAGACAAAAATAAAAAAATCCGATAACCGGAGCACTTTCGAAAAAAATTATTTTTCTTTGTCAGGGAAAAGAAGAAAAGTCTACCTTTCGGAAATGTTCCAATTATAAGTTTTCTTATTTTGTATACCTGTGATGGACACAGCAGAGATAGCCTATTGTGGAACTTTACACTTAACAACAAACAAACAAACTTATTCTTGTATTTAATTAATTTTTTTGAACATACGTACTTTTTTTCTAAAATCATTATTGAATAAAAGATAGTCCTGTTGGTTGCCAAATAAAAAGCAAGAGGTGAGAAATCAATCATAGGATGGTAGGTACATCAAATTTATAATCGATTCCCTTGGGCACGTTGTACTATTTCAATACGTTTTAAACTTACACTTATCCCGGCTTAATAAATACTCTAAACTGATAAAACATGTTCAAAAGTGTAGAACTCTGTATATATTGAAAATAGTATGGAGTGATCAGGTGAAAATCTAACTCCAGACTATTTTACGTCAGTTCCATACGTTTTGTACTTAAATGAATTAGAAAATATTTTTAGCCGCGATCTTGACCGAATTGAGATCTAATTATAGCCGCGGCTATTAAGGATTCCCTCATGTTATTATAGTTGAAATTAAACTTTCAACTTTTACATCATCGCAAGAAGTAAGACTGGTTTGTAGTTTTCAAAACCTGGTTTCAACCTTAATGGTTTATGCTGCATGTACGACGTACAAGGTACTTTGTTGTGGAAGCTACGCCTTTATCAACGAATAGTGGGATTGGCCGCACTTGATAACGCCCTCACAGATGAAAGAGCGAGCATGTTCAGTGACAAGATGCGAACTCGCCACCAGCAGAGTGCGATTGGAGTGCCTTAACCACTAAACCATAAAAAAGAAATAGCGTCATCCTTAGGTACATCTACCAAAGGCATTAAAATTATTGTCACTAACATTGCGTTAACTATGTATCAGGTTTCTCAGTAATAAGTAATGATATATATACCAATAAAACTGAAAAACAGATGTTTTTTGAATACATTATTCGCAAAACCTCTATAATTAATTTTTAATTAAGTGATTTCAAAATGTTTCCTCGTTTTTCTTATTTGATGCAATATATAACGTCAGGGGTCCTTTCTTGCCAAATGTAGAGAAATATCGCAAAGTTTAATTTATTTATAAAAAATATTATCTCGGAATATAAAAAAAGATAATGATTGCAATTCACAATAGTACTCTAATGTTTAGATCACTGAACAACATATGTAATAAAAACCAATGAATTAGAGAAAAACGAAATCAAAATGGTCAAAAGAATATTAATATATTATTATATTTATTTTAGTTTGTTCTTATATACATATATTTATTTTAGTTTGTTCTTATATACATATATTTATTTTAGTTTGTTCTTATATACATATATATTTATTTTAGTTTGTTCTTATATACATATATTTATTTTAGTTTGTTCTTATATACATATATTTATTTTAGTTTGTTCTTATATACATATATTTATTTTAGTTTGTTCTTATATACATATATTTATTTTAGTTTGTTCTTATATACATATATTTATTTATTTCTCGTCTTTTCGAATTAGAATGAGGAATGAATTTATCTTTAGTTCAATTAAGTTTATTTCTATCAAAGATATTCACGTTTTCTATCCTTGAATATTACAATCACAATTTAACTGGTGTATGACATTACCATTAAAGCCAAAAGAACACTACTGTTTTGAAACTAAACAGGTTTATGAAAAACATAAATATTTAACGTAAAGTCTGGCGTAAATTAAGATCACAGATTTATTTTTCGCATATTACAATAATACTGTAAAAATGATATTATTCAACTGAACTTTTTTTTTTGGATTTAATAACTATATAAACATTGGTAATTTTTTTTTAAAGACAATTTTTATTGGTTTACCAAAAACCTTTTTTGAACCAAATTTTCTAGTCGTCACCCCATTATCTAAAATATTTTTATAAAATTAATTCTTATATGCAGACTATTCCAAACAAAATAAGTTGTTAGACTTCAAATATTACACATTTTGCCACTATCTTAGATGCTCCATAATTATTTAGACGCTTAATCTCACAAGAACACAAATAAGTTCAAAGTTCTTTCAGAGGTTGTGCCTTATGCATGTTTTCAATCTTGGAATGTGCTATTTAGTCGTTAGATGGTAGCACTTGCAGTGATAGCAAACGATTAGTGTAACTAATTTTACTAGAAGCAAATCTACAATTTGATTGAAAAATAGATAAATTTTATGTAACTGTATGTTCCTTTTTGACAAAATGAACCTTCACTGAAAATAATAAAAACTCAATTAATTATTAATTACACAATTATTGCTTTATTAAGTCTTTCACGTGACAATTATCACTATATCAATTAAATGACGCAAGAGATTTGTATATTTTCTTTTAATTTCTTCCATACATCGAACAAAACAGTATGGTTAAGTAACTAATTTCGTGCTTTTTCGAGCGATTTTTGGATACTTTTTGAAAACATACTTTTCGTTCCTGTTACGTTTTAACACCGCACTACTAGATATTTATTTCATATTACAGTATAGTAACAACAATCAAGTAAATCCACTAAGTAAACAAACTTTAAATTTTACTATTTGTATAAGACGCTCGATAAGCAGACAAAAGTTTGCTGCGTAATTAAACTCAAAGTATTCCCTCCCCCACCAATGGCTCAGCGGTAAGCCTGAGGACTTTTAATGTTAAAAATCGCATTTCGATACCAGTGATGGGTAGAGCACATTTGCTTGAGATAACTCGAGCACCCTTCATACTTCAAAAATTATTTGCTCGAATTAACTCGGGCATCCTCCATGTTTAAAAAAATATTTTTTCGAATTAACTCGGGCAAACAATTTTTCGTCGTATTTTCTCGAATTTATTCGTATGTTATCATGTATTGCAACCAGGGCTCGCTTTACTGTATTTTCATTTAAATAATACATATCACGCACAAATCATGATATGAAACATTTATTTATCGATTATATTTTGTACAGAACTATAATAACAGATCATAAAAGACTTTTTGTTTCATTAATGTAAAAGCTTAGGCTATCTAACAGCGAAATAAAAAACACTAGCTTTTGGAACTAATTAAATAAAAACACCATATAGAGGGGTTAAAAAAGGTGTTTGAGAAAATTAAAATCCTGGAACTTTAAGTTATTCTCAGTTTACGGCAGAACCATCGGAAGACGTAGAATTATGTGAAAATAAAATAGCACATGTGGATGTTTAATACCTTTTACTTATATGTAGGATAGCGAAATTATAGTTTTACGTTTACTCTGGATTTAAATACTTAAGTATTTTCAAGCACCTATAAATATATAGTTAGCAATTGTCACTTATAAAATATTTTCCAAGGGATTTAAATTTGTTTGTTTATTTGTAATCAAGCACAAAGCTACACAATGGGCTATCTGTGCTCTGCCCACCACGGGTATCGAAACTCTCATTCTAGCATTGTAAGTCCGCAGACATACCGCTGTGCCACTGGGGGGAAGGGGTTTAAAACACCACCATGATTTTTAACAATCAAATAATTTTCTTAATGAACTTTATCCGGATCAAGTACTGTGAATGCATCGTAATCAAACAGCGAAAGAAAAACAGAGAAGAAGACAGATAATAATGGGAACAAAATAGTATATTATTATTAACAGTGAAAGAAAAAAAGTTGCGAAGAGTGTTGCTGTATAAAACTGTATTATTGAAGATACCCAATTTTTACAGCTTTTACCAAGAATTCAGTAATTTCTTCTCTTTTTTTTACTTGCTAAGATGGCAAATCAATCTTAATAATTTCTCAAACGAACTTAATTCTTTAAAATGACGTCTTTTGTGTTTGAAATAGTAAAAGTCTTTTTCATAAATTTATATCATTTGATAAAATTAGCTCTATAAAAGCTACTGCACTGCCTTTACAGGAAGAATTTAAGTATTTAATCAGCTCATAAGAAAGTGCAAAATTTCAATTTCGCACTTGTTTCACTTTAACTGGTGCAAGAGCCAATTGCCTTCTTTTTAATACTGTCGTATTAAAATGATCTATTTATCTAAAATGTATATAGAGATATCTATATATATTATACATATATTATTACAATTTATTGCCATATTTGACCTACTTCTGACTGAACAGTACAAAATATTAGAGATAGATGGCAGCACTGCCACCAAATCTTACAACTAATAATTAATAACATATTCATAGCATGATGATACACCACTAATTAATTTAAAATAATTTCTCGTGAAAAGATAATTTAGTATATATTTTAAATAATGAAGCTTTCTTCTTAAAAGTATTAAGGATTACTTTTATGGCTATTCTTATTAGCTTATAAAGGAAACTTCCAAATGTATTTAAAATCGAACGAATGAAAATGTAACTTAAAAAGTGCTTTGGATAGAAAACGTGCTAAAACATATAAGCATTGGAGTCATTCATAGACGTTTTAGTAAACGACTTTAAAATGGTGATTAAATATTATGAACATTTGTGTAACTACATGTTCTAAATGAACTTATAGTAATAATTAGTCAATATTCCCTGTTTGAGAAATCACTAGTCCCATTCTTGAGAAGTTCTGTTAACGTAATTTTAATTTATATTTAGTAACATAGCACCACAGACGAGACACAATATGCATTATGCAGATGAAACAACTATATATATATATGATGCCCTTTGCCTGTCTTCTAACAGAGGAAATAATAGTATTATTTAATCATTGTAAATCTGACACCATTGCATTATTTTCAAGAATCAAACAATATTCATTTCTATGCATGTGTCATCGTTGCACTATTTTCAGGAATCAAACAATATTTAATTCTATGCATGTGTCGTCGTTGCACTATTTGCAGGAATCAAACAATATTTATTTCTATGCATGTGTTATCGTTGCACTATTTTCAGGAATCAAACAATATTTATTTCTATGCATGTGTCGTCGTTGCACTATTTTCAGGAATCAAACAATATTTATTTCTATGCATGTGTCGTCGTTGCACTATTTTCAGGAATCAAACAATATTTATTTCTATGCATGTGCCATCGTTGCAGATGCTATACCACACTGTTCCTTGCTACTTACATTTCTATTTATGTAAGATAATTTGATATTTTGTTTCCTTGCGTATGTGGAGTTATATGGAATTTCTTTAAAGCTGTGAGTTCTTCCTAAATTATATTTTAGCGGCTTTCAAATATTATCTTTCATTTGCTATCAAAAACATATATATATACAGTTACGTTATTTTGTAGGCTATATTTTTACTCTAGACAACTCTAGATATTTGTATTATTATTCAGGTAGAAAGAAGTTTAACGTGACGTGATCGGCGTGACCTTAACGACTACAGCCTTCTTCGAAATTTAGGAAACAATATGAGCAGTACAAAGAAGAGCGAATTAGGATAGAGTGAGTTAATCAGTAATCAGTAATTAAACAGTGCAGTGCTCTGAAATTTTGAGTGCGTGCTTTGACGGAGAAATACAGAAACGAAATTACCTAGTGAGTGAAATTTCTGTTTAGCTTATTTGTGAAATTTATTAAGTGGACTGGACATCGTGTCATTCCTTTTTTTACCCAATAATCCAAAAGAACGAGGCCAACAATAGAATGCATTATAATAGAATCTATTTTTTTTACTAATAATAATGAGATAAAGGGATGAAAAATTCATAATCTCCTACGCAGTGTATCTAAAAGCATTAACATATAAAGATGTTTTCTCACATAGATATTACAAAGATAATATTGTTAAGCTTCGTTTGTAAATGAGGAGAACAGATAGTTCAAACAGTTTGCGTGTGTATATATCATTTCGGAGGTATTAGGTTTGCTAATACATTTCAGAGTCATTTGATGATAATATTGAGTGAGGGTAATACATATATATTATTGTCTTTTTTCGTGTTATACCTAAATCGAAGTTACTACACTTTTTTTAATAGGGTCGTTTGTATTTTGATCATTTAGCTTTGGCTGAGTATTTAAAATAACTTGTACTCTCATGGTCATCTCATTTTATACTGTTTGTGTACTAGCACATTTAACGTGTTATAAACATGCCATTACTAGCGAAATCAGAATAGCATGCAAACTAAAGGTGATCTGAGAATGATGAAAAATTGTTTATAAACTCCCGGGAAATATATGTTATAACATTTGAAACAGGCAGACGGAAACTATTCGTCGCTTCTAAAATAGTGGTTAATCACTAGAGTGGAACTCCTTACTTTTTCTTCAACAGCGTTTCGTTTACCTGCTCAATCAAATAAGAGAACACATGCAAATAAGATGAAAGAAATGTCTATCGTACAATCTCTGAGGGTAAAGGAGCAGCAATAACAACAACATATGGATATACAAATATTCATATTTGAGAATTCCACTTTTGATGAAAGCCCTTTTTTCCCGCAAGATCTCGAATACTTCTTGCCATCTTTTCTGCATTGTTTTCTTTATTCGTGCAAATATTAAATTAACACACGTTCCCGTTCGTGTTCATATCCTTTCTACTTTAAAATATTTATGTGGCTATTATTACCTTCGCAACACAATAAATGTTTGTGTATCTGTTGTGCCTTATTTCGAGTCTATGATGTACCTCTTACATATCTTAATTAACTGTTTACATGTGTTCATTAACTGTTTATATATGTTTATTGGCTATTTTCGTGCGTTTATTAATTGTTTATATATGTTAATTAACTATTTACATGTATTTATTAACTTGCTTGTCTATTTTTTCTCAAGTTTTTTCTTGATTTCAGAGTTTTGTACTTTCTTTACTTATTCCACTTAAACTATACATTCGTCATTGTCGATTCTAGAGCTGGATCATTAATCCTCTGTGGTCAGAACATCACACATGATTATAGTATCTTTCATGGCTAATCCTAGAACTGGAGTATTCTTCTTCCGTGGACGGGACATCACACGAATTATAGTATCTTCCATGGTTGATCCTGGAATTATATTATTCATCCCCTGTGGCTGTGACATTACACGTAATTATACTATTTTTGAAATTTGTTATGTGTCTTCTTACTTTACACTATACGTGAGTTCAGGAAGCATAAAGTAAAAAAAACAAACAAAAAAAACAACGCCCTGCACACGTGCGTTTGGCAGTAACGCAATTCAAAGTTACACTGGGGGGTTTGAAGACATAACTTGAATTTTTATGATTGAAAAGTTTTGAAATGTCATTGCTAACCGTCTGTTGATTATTTTTGTTACTACGTAAATACAATTATGTATCATAAATTTGGAAATGTATTCCAGAAATTGTTAAAATTGTATACGTGTTATATATTGAAATCTGATAAAACTGTTTTTAGTTGAAAATGGACTCGAGAAAGTTTCAAAATTATTCACAATTACTCCATCAAACAAACCAATTTACCTATGTTTAATTGTAAGGGTAATTTAACGCAATAATCTGTCTTAAAACAATAATATAGTTCTAATTCATTGTTGAATACGTTCAACTGTCACATTCTCTTAGAAAGTATTTCATTTTATTAAATCATTTGATGCAATTAACTGCCTACTTTTGTCATTTTTAGGTGTTTCAGTGTGCCTACATTATTTATTTTTTCAATAATTCAGATTATTATATAGAAATTTGGTCAGTTTATTTAATATCATATGTACCTTTATTAGTAAGTAAAATTAAAACTCGTTCTTTAGATATATTTTTTAGAAATGTGGTTTTTATCTCGCATTTATGCATGTAACAAAATCTGTATAAGGACAAATACACCATTATTGAAATAACAGAAAAAACCCCGCGTTCATGTGTTGCTGAAAACCATTATTAGAAAAGTTAAGCTCATCAGCACCGTCACGTTATTCATAGCTGAACTATAATGGTAGCATAAAACCCAGTGGTATAAATTATTACCATACAACCTAGGAATATAAAACTTTAACGCACTATCGAGCTGTCTTTATTGTTTGTTTGTTTGTTTGTTTTGAATTTCGTGCAAAGCTACACGAGGGCTATCTGCG